>NW_026555136.1:0-133695 GCF_021234165.1 Pteronotus mesoamericanus | reverse complement strand
CTTACCCTTCAGAGCAGTTGCCTTTAGACAAATAACAAGGGTCATATGGGAGTTCTATTTTTAATTTTCGAGAAATATCACTGTTGTTTTGATTAGCATTTCCCTGAGGGACGTGCCTTCCTCCCAGTTCCTAAACCTGGCATGCGGCCGTGGGTTGCAGCCACTGTGCCGGCCTCACTCTCCCTGGTGAGTGGAGCTGACCCTCCCTTTCCCGGCGAATCCCTGCAGCCTGTGTCTCACTCAACCCCAGCATCGCCGCCTGTCCGTGGTGTGGGCACCCACAGTTGCCATGTCTGTGCTTCCAGGTGCACACATGTGGGGTGCAGGTGGTGACAGAGTTCTGAGGTCACAGAGGAAGGGAGGGCTGTGTGGGTAAAAAATACCACGGTGAGAAGAGAATGTGAGGGGGAAAACTATTCCCTGGGGACACGTCTCGTGAGCTGACTTGGAAACATGTTTCCTCACACAATACAAAAAGTGGAACATTAACCTCTCCAGCAACATCAGCCCTGTCACTTGAATACAAAACTGGGGGATCCTGTCCTCACATCCTTATGTCCTCTTGGAGCCTCTGCTCCAGCATCGACAGCACCTTGTAGCTGTAAGAGGAGTGAGCTACCTGCGCCTGAGGGTGAAGTCTTTAAAACTGGATGATTTGCATCACTTCATATACAATTTCTGAAGTTATTGTGGTAGAAAAAGTATATGCTAAATGGGCACATTTGGATTAATGTTTTGAAGAGCAGATTATACTATAGAGAGAGCCTCTAATATCTGAAGAAGGAAAACTGTGGAAATAGCTTGAGGCCTGGAGAAATACCCTACCTCAGAGTTTATCATCAGTCCTATCAAATGTTGCCCTTTTTTTGTTTTTGGGGTTCAGCACACTTCACAGTCATCAGGCCCTTGACCTGCCCCCTTCCCTCTCCATTTCCAAGCACCCAGGCTCCTCTTCAGCGGCTCTGAGGGCCTCACTCAGTGTCTCCTCCTCCAGGCCTCTGAGCTCTTGCAAACCCCAATCTCTGCCACCGTGTGAGCTGGTGATAATGGCGGAGGCTTTGCTGCACTAGGGCTGCAGGGTGACTCCTCCAGCCCAGCCACGGCCCTGGCTTTGAGAGCCATCCGCCCAGCTCGCCAGGGCTGATCTCGACGCTGGAGACCCTGCCTTCAGTTTGCCCCCGTGGTGCCCGCACCTCAGCCCCACCCCCACGATGTCCGTCACTGCAACTCCCCAGGTGTCTGTCCCAGACACTCTCCTGGGGCCTTTCCCTCTTTTCTTCAGTCATGTCTTAGCTGGAGGTGAGCCCGTCAAGCCCTAGGCTCCAGCCTTCACCTTTGCCTGTCACGATACCGGGAACCCCTCCTGGCTCGAGAGTCCTCCTCCCTGCTGGGTTCTGTCTCCTCTTGTCCTGCCTCTTGTCTCTTTTTCTAGGTAGGTCTGCTCTTTAGGTTTCCCCTCTCAAAGGGCAGAGAACCCATGCCCTTGGCAGCTGGCGTCTGCCCCTCTTTTCTCTCTCTGAGGACAAATTCCCTACCCCGTATAGGTTGCCCCATAACCTCCTGCCTTTTTGACCTTATCCACCCCTCCCAAGGCGTTGCCTTTGCAGGACCTTTCTAAACTTCGTTCATGCCCAAGGCCTTGAGTGCTCCTCCAGGGGCACTGAGGCTTCATCAAAGGACCCGTTTCCTCTGGGTGGGTTCTAAGACTCCACCCCTGTCCTTGAACTAAGCCGGATACTCTCTGCCGCTCAGGGTCTTTATTTTATCTGGGGCTGGCAGCTCAGGCCACATTGCTTAAACAGGAACACTCTGTTGCCTGCTTGCTGTAAAAGGGAACTTGGAAGGAACTGTTTGTATCTCAGTGTGGAAACATTTAGGAACACATGCTTTTTTATGTGTCATTGGTGTTTGTATGTTTCTCGTGGCTCTGTGACTTCCGCTGGACTGAAACCAAGGCCCCTGTGCCCGGCGCTTTCTGGAGGCCTGGGGAGAAGTGTCTTTCTGGCTCTAGCTTTGGTGGCAGTCTTCCTCGCACCCTGGGCAATGTCCCGCAGCCTCTTCTCCTCCTGCTTCTGTCCGCACATCTCTCCTCACTCTGATCTCTGCCTGCCTTTTGTGTAAACACTGTGATTTCATTCAGGATAGCCCAGGACATTCTCCTAATTGCAACATCCTCAACTTCACCACATCTGCTAAGTCCCTTTTGCCAATTAAAGGGCCAGACACAGGTTCCAGGGTGAGACTGTGGACACCTTTGGAGGGCATTCTTCAGCCCACCAAGTCCAAAGAGAACTTCAAAATGTTCAGGATTTACATTTACAAGCTTTTGCAAAACATCATTCTTTCCAAAATTGTTCACTTTATCAGGCAAAGTATTTTCTGCTTCTTTGCACTTCTCTATCCTTTCCCCATGCGGTGGGGGGTCGCCCTTGCCTTTCACTTCCTGGGCATTTGCACCGTTGGCTGCCACACTTGCCAGCTTGGTTGGAAAGCCGTGATGAGGATGGTTGATGGCGCTGGGTGACATGGCACACGCTCCCTGGCCAGGAGCACCTGCAGGAAAAACAGATGTGTCTCCTTACTTCTTACAATGTTGGCTATCCAGGAATTGAGGCAAGAAGACACACATATTGGGTTTCCTAAGCATTCGATTACTTCACTTCCAGGTACAAAGACATGGGAATTTTTAATGGATATCATGGCTTTATTTTTCTTTTCATGAGATAAAGATATTCCAAACAGACTAATGGCATGTTAAAAAAAAAAAAAAAAGAGTCAATGCTCTTCTTAAACCAGATGTGTAATTGCTAATCAAGAGCCTGCCTGTATTTGTAGTGGACAAGAGGGCTTTAGTTTTATATAACCAGTTGGTGGTGAAGCACATAAAAACTTTATCTGACTTTCAAGATGATGGCGGAGTAGGGGAGTCTTACACTCATTTCCTTCCAGGACCAACCTGGGAATACAGTTAATTAAAGCAAAATCGCCCTGAATAACCAACTGGAGACTAGCTGAAGAGGAGTCTTATAACTGAAAATTGGCAGAGGGAGTCGCCTTGAGCCTGGGAGTGGACAGTGGGAACCTGTGGCAGTGAGGCGCTGTGACCTGCCCCACCACTCTTTAGACATTGTTCCTGCAAGTGCTGACTCTGACTACTGTGTAGCTTGTAGATAAAGAGCATGTTTGTATAAGAATCCTAAGAACTAGCTTCAAAAGGAAGACCCCGACCTCAAGGCCTCCCAGTTATAGGAGACGGGCTGACCTGCCGCTGTGAACCTAGGTTAGCGTAAAGCCAGGATGATGAGAAATCAGGTTGACTAAACCAGGATGACACACGCCAGATGTGATTTGCCTCATCAGAATAGACTGTGCTTGTCTACATATAGAGGAGTTTCCAATCCTTTCCCTAGATAGCCTTCTTTTTTTTTCCTCTCCCTTTTTATAAAATCCTCTCCCTGCTCTGAGATGTTGAGATGGGCTTTGAGACAAGAGTCCCCTGTTTTCCCAGGGAGATGAGATTTGACATATGAGCCCTGCACATTCCAGGTGGCTGGCACCAGAAAATAAACCACTTTTATTCACATCAGCACCTGCTTCTCGAATATTGGCTTTTGAAACAGCAGGCAAGCTGGACCTGCGCTGGATTGGAGTAGGAAGGGCAAAGACGCAAGAAAGTGTTCGTCTCATTCCCAGAGTGGAGCTGAGCTTTCGGAGGGATATCTCAGCGGTGGGGGGCGTGGGGAGGGGGGTTCACTCTGAGAAGCATGGGGCTTACTCCTCAGGCAGGGCTCCAGAGCCCAGGCACCAGCACTGGGGAGAGACACCCATATGGCACTCAGCTGTGAAAAGCAGATGGGTTTCTGTCTGCCTGGAAGAGATGGGATCTGGAGGACATATGGGCACCCTCTTAAAGGGCCAACAACCAGAAGTTAATTCACAGCTGCTCACCCTGGGCTTTGAGGATGGAGGGCAGTGTATACTGGAGTTGCCTGAGGGGAGTCTGGGGTTTAAGGCTCTGAGGAGGAGGCCTGGGGTCAGCCGTCAGGATCCTTGCCCAGAATCCTTCTCTGATACCAGCATTGCCATCTTCCTTTGGTGAAGTATTCCCACTGAGCAGCATCAGCCTGGAGAAAAGCAACTAGGCCACTCCCTGGAATTCATCTTGCTCCACCCCTGTGATTCTTCATCTGCCCTGAGGAGTCAGCTGCACGGGCTGGGATTTAGAAGTCTGGGCAGACGCCGAGGAGTGGGCAGTGACTGGCTTTGTGGCGAGGCCATTCCCCCACTTTCCCATAAACCTGACTGGCACTTTTCCATATGAGAGACCTGATAGAACCACACACCCTGGCTTCTAGCAGGCTCCATCTCTGGGCTCTGGAGGCCACACTGACCGACTATGAGAGGCTCTGCCATGCTGAGGTCAGAGAAAAGTCTAGAACAGACTAGGTCGTTTGAGTCTAGGGCAGGTGTTTACACCCACCACCTTCCCTGAAGCCCAAATGGCACCTCACCCTCACGGGAGCTCACTAGCTGCAACTTCCTGATTCTACGAGAGGCTTCTTAGTGACTGTGCCGAACAGGGATTCCGCTGGCAAAGGCAAGCGAAAAAGGATCTCTGGCTTCCTTGGCATGCTCGCTGACCCTCCCTGAGCCTGGTGCTGGTAAAAGCTAGTTGCAGAGTGCAGCTTGGTTTTTCCCATCTGCAGCCAAGCCCAGAAGAGGCAGCCACACACTGTAGACTGTTTGGAGTTTCAAAGGTGTTGCTGAGGGACAAGCAAAGACAGCATTTGACACTGGCCTGCACAAAAGTCCCTTCCAAGAGGCCCAGAACTAACATACCATGGGGACAGCTTCAGACAACATTAGAGACAGATCCAAGAAACTTCAGAAACAGCATATCCAAAGAAAGACTGCAACAGGCTCTAAACTCTGCTGAGGCAAATTCCACATTTTTCTTTTTCATTCTTTCTTTTCTTGCTTGTGCTTTTTTCTTTTTCTGTTTTTTTCTTTTCTACCTTTTTTTAATTCTTTTAAAAAAAATTTGTCAGCGATGGCACAGTAGCTTGCACACTGTGGTTGGGGTTGAGCTGCATATTGAGCCAACTTCAGGGTCGATCCCACTCATGAACAAGCCAAGGGCAACCAAAATTCAGTTCCAATAGGTGGGCCCACATAACTCACACAAGGCATATTCCTAGAGCACTCAGCTCAGGAGGTCAAGGAGACTGCACCAGAGGCTCCCACAGGACACCTGCTACATAAGGCCATCCCATGAAGACTGGGTGTCACAGCAGATCTATCTAATACATAGAAACACACACAAAGAGGCAGCCAAAATAGAGAGACAAAGAAACAGGCCCCAATGAAAGAACAGGAGAACTCCATAGGAAAAAAGAACTAAATGAAATGGAGGCAAGCAATCTATCAGATATAGAGTTCAAAGTAATACTCATAATGATGCCCAAAGAACTAGGAACTACAACATCATGAAAAAATATATAGAAACCATGAAAAATAAACAGCAGGAAATGAAGAATATCATAGCTGACCCTGAGAATGGACTGGAAAGAATAAAAAGTAGTTTGGATGAAGCAGAGGATCAAATCAGCAACTTAGAAGACAAGATAATTTAAAAAACTCCAATCAGAGTAGTGAAAAAGAATTAAAAAAAAAATAGCCCTGGCTTGTGTAGCTCAGTAGATTGAGTATCGGCTTGTGAAACAAAGGGTCGCAGGTTCAATTACCAGTCAGGGCACGTGCCTGGGTTGCAGGTCAGGTCCCCAGTAGGGGGCGTGTGAGAGGCAACCACACATTGATGTTTCTCTCCCTCTCTTTCTCCCTTTCTCTCTAAAATAAATAAATAAATAAATAATTTTTTTAAAAAGAGAAAAGTTGGAGGGAACTTTGGGACAACATAAAAGTAACAACATCTGCATCATAAGGGTACCAGAAAAAGGAGTGAGAGAGCAAGAAATTGAGAACCTATTTGAAGAAATAATGACCAAAAACTTCCTTAAGCTTGTGAAGGAAGAAGACATACAAGTCCAGAAAGAATAGAAAATCCCAAACAAGGTGAGTTCAAACAGGCACACACAAAGACATATCATAATTAAAATGGCAAAGTTTATAGAGAAAGAATCTTATTAACAGCAAGAGAAAAGCAGATAATTACCTATAAGCAAGCTCTTAAAAGACTCAGCTGATTTCTCAACAGAACCATTTTAGGCCAGAATACATTGGCATAAAATATTCAAAGTGATGGAAAAAAGAAGGGCCTACAATTAAGACTACTTTACTCAGCAATGCTCTCTTACAAAATTGAAGAAGAAATAAAGATTTTCCCAGACAAGACATACTTAAAGGGATTCTTTACCACCAAACCCGTATTATGAAAAATGTTAAAGGGCCTGACTTAAAAAGTAGAAGAAGAAGAAGGAAAAATACCTCCCAGAGAAACAGAGTTAAAAAAATAAAATGGCAATAAATATGTACCTATCAATTATCACTATAAGTGTAAATGGCTTAAATGCTCTTATTGAAAGACATAGAATAGCTGAGTGGATAAGAAATCAAGACCCATATATATGCTGGCTACAAGACACTCACCTCAGAATGAAAGATATACACAAACTAAGTATAAATGAATAAAAAATAGTTTATGCAAATATAAATTTTTAAAAACCTTGGGTAGCAATTTTAATATAAGACATAATAAATTTAAAAACAAAAACTATAGTAAGAAACAAGATGGACACTACATGATGATAAAAATATCACTTTAACAAGAGGCTGTAACTCTGGTACATTTATGCCCCCAACATAGGAGCACCTCAATATATATAAAGCAAATCTTGATGGACATAAAGGGAGATATTGACAGTAATATAGTCATTGTAACAGATTTTAACACTTCACTGATATCAAAGGATGGATCTTCCAGACAGAAAATCAGCAAGGAGGCAATGGCTTTAAATGACATACTAGATCAGATGAATTTAATTGATATATTCAGAGCATTTAACCCCAAAGAAGATATACATTCTTTTCAAGTGCACATGAAACATTTAAAAAATTAGAACACATGTTAGAACACAAAACAAGTCTTAATAAAAATCAACCATAAGAAAAACTAAAAACAAAGTCATAAAGCTTGAATAAAATGTTACTAAACAATGAATGGGTTAGCAATGAGATTTAGGAAGAAACCAAAAGTTACCTTGGAACAAATGAAAATGAAAACACAACAACCTCAAAATCTATAGGACATGCCAAAAGCAGTTTTAAAAGAAAAATTCATAGCATTATGGGTTTACCTCAGGAAACAATAAAAACTCAAACAACATAACTTTACACTTAAAGGAACTAGAAAAAATCAACAAACAAAGGCCAAAGTGGGGAGAGGGACAAAAATAATAAAGATCAGAGCAGAAATAAGAGTCTAAAAAATAGATACATAGATCAATGAAACCAAGAGCTTATTCTTTGAGATGATATTCTTTGAGACTGATGAACTTTGAACTAGACTCATCAAAAAAAAAAGAGAAAAGAGGGAGGGAAGATTTAAATAAATTAAGTCAGAAATAAGAGAGAAGAAGTAACAATGGACACCAAGAAATATTTACAAAAGTTTGTAAGAAAGTATAGTGAACAACTATATACCAACAAAATGGACAACCTGGAAGAAATGGATAAATTTGTAGAAACACACAATTTTACAAAACTGAATCAGGAAGATTTGGATAATCTGAATAGAAAGATTACAACTAGAAAAATTGAAGTAGCAATCAAAAAACTTTTTAAAAACACTTTTTTCCTTTTTATTGATTCCAGAGAGAGGAGAAGGGGAGGAGAAAGATTGGGAGAGAACCATTGATGTGAGAGAGAAACATCAATCAGTTGCATCTTGCACATGCCCCGACTGGGGACGAGACCCACAACCCAGGCATGTGGGCTGGCCAGGAATCAAACCTGCAGCCTTTTGGTTTGTAGAAGGATGTCCAGTCAACTGAGCCATACTGGCCAGAGCTACAAAACTTTTAACAAATATAAGTTCTGTGCTGAATTGTTTCACAGGTAAATTTTATCAAACATTCCCAGAAAAATTAACATCTATTCTTCATGAACTATTCCAAAAAAAAGTGAATTGTAATGGAAAAAAAAAATAAGCCAATGAACTGAATGGAAACAGAAGAATTGACACATGGAACAGACTGACAACTGTCAGAGAGGAGAAAGGAGAAGGGACGAGATTAAAAAAGGTGAAGGAATTAGCCAAAGGACATGTGCGCATAAGCCACAGACGCAGACAGCAGTGTGGTGATGGCCAGAGGGGACCAGCATGGTGGCTAAGGGAGGGCGGGCGAAGGCGTGGGAAGTCAGAACATCTGTAATAGTGTCAACAATAAATATAGAGTAAAAATATAAAATAAAAACTATTGTTTTTTACATGATGAGTTACAAAACAGTAGCAATGACTGCTTACAAATTGAGCACAATATCTGAGCCACCAGATTGCTCTGAAATGTTTAAAGGACAAAATCCCATTGGAAATTAATAGTGCTCATGAATACATAACATTGTAAATGTACTAAATGTCAACAAATTGTGCACTCAAAACGAGTTACAATGGCAACTTTTACTTAATGTGCATTTTACCATGATAAAAAAGAAGTTAAGAAATTAAAAAGAATTAGTCCCTGCTTGATGCAATGAACTTAACACTTACAAGCTAAATATAGACTAAAAGACTCAAGGTAAGTTGGCACTTGGAGTATGACATGCTTTATGGGGAGGTTGAGAAGACAAAGTCTAAACCCCACTCTCTAGATTTAGTGCAGTGGGGAAAACCGAAGTAAACGAACAATGGAAATGACCATAAATTCAGGAAATTGTCACTTCAGGGTTCAAGGGAGGAGTGTGTGGCCAGGACTGCGCACAGTGGGGCTGCTGAGAGCTGGGGAAGCGCCGTCTCCTGCTGTGGGGGTCACCCAGGTGTCAGGTTGATTATACTTTGTTAATTCATGTGTCCGTGGTTATGAACTTTCTCAAGCTAAGTAAATTAATTTATAAAGTAACATTCTTCATTTTGTTTCATAATCATTTTGGCTTTAAATATAATTGCCTTATCTTTAATATAAACAATATTTTTATAAAAATAAAATGACCCATTTCTGATAAATGACATTTTGTCCTTTATAATTAATAAACTTATCTATTAAAATAATATTATATGTTTTCTCAAACAATAAAATAATCATGCCTATCTAAAAAATGTAATACCCAGTTTTTTAAGAGTATTGAGCTTGTCCTAATAGAAAATGAAATGATTGTGTCTTTTATTAAGTGTACAGGCATTGTCTTTTGAAAAATGTTATGTACTTGCAAATGTGCAATTACCTTTACCTTTCAAAATATCCTGATCATGTTCCACAGATGGTCGATGATGTTGTCTTTAATAAATGTGTCCTTTGATGAAGTGTAACAATCTTGTAGTGATGGCAATGACAGGAAGGAGACCTCACATGCCAATGTGGAGGTGCTTCAGAGACACAATGTTCAGTAAAAAGAAGAACCGCTGTTCCATTTGTCTAATCCAGGCAGCATGTGGAAGTAAGGACAGAGGAAGACAGAAGGGTCAAACTGAGTCTTGTGCCTCGTTAGTTGACAACCCCAGTAGGAATTTTTTCTTTTTTCTCTCTGAAACACAGACTGAGAACCGTGTGGATCCCTCACGGGCATTCCGAGGTAGAATGAAGAGATCCAAAAAGACCTTCCAAAGCACCCCAGTGTCTTTCTCCAGAAAACTCCACACAAGAGTTTTGGTCTTCAGTACCTTGTGATTAGATTAATCATTTATTATGACTGAAGCTTGTTGTTTTTATATCCTTTATCATGTCAGACACATAGCAATTTTAAGTTTGTGGTCTTTTGTTACTGAGCCATAGATATCCAAAATTACCCCATTATTAGCAGGATTCCTGCATGTTGACAAGCGCGGAATTATACACATTTTACAGACCATGAATCTAATGGGGCTCTACTCACTTCTAAAGTGTGAATATTAACAGGTGAGTTAATTGCCTTTTTGAAGAAGAAGCAGACATGGTGCAGAGGCTTATAGTGGCTGTAGAAACAGAAAGGTGATCTGGAGAGTCTCTGGCCTACTGAAGGTGATAGCCTGGTAATGAAAGAGAGACCAAGAAATAAACATGCAATACTTCCAATGGCAACGAGTCCTCTAAAGGGTAATAAAGTGGAATGAAAAAGATAGGGAGTGGGTGGGGTGAGCGTTACTTTGTAATGTAGGATGGCCAGGGAAGTCCTCCACGACACTGTGACATTTGAGCAAGACCTAGAAATGGGAGAAAGGAACCACGGAACTCTCTGAAAAAGAATTTTTTGAGGGAGAGAGAACAGTCTGTGCAATGGACCTGGGACAGAAACTTGCTTGCAATGTTTGAGGGTCAGGTAAAGAATAACATGAGATGTGTACAGAGGAACCAGATTTTTTAGGGCAGTGCTATCAAAGGGTCATGTGCAAGGAGCTAAAGAGCCTGAGACAGAAACTAGACCAACCACATCACTAAGTGTCCTTTTTATTTCAGCTGACCTGTTCTTTACCGCAACCCTTTCTGAACCAAAGCACTGAGTTGCTTGACCCTCTGGTAAAAAACCCCCTGTTCTGTGCAGACCGGCACTGTGGGCAGCGCGGATGTGGGGCCGTGCGGACTGTGGTGGAGGCTTCGGAGTTCTGCCTGATGACGATGGGGGTGACGGGAGGGCGTTGGGGAGGAACGGCATGACCTGGATTGGATTTTAAAGGAATTCGTTTCTGCCCTGGCTGGTGCGGCTCAGCGAACTGAGCGCCGGCTTGTGAACCAGAGGGTCACGGGATCAATTCCCAGCTAGGCCACATGCCTGGGTTACAGGCAAGGTCCCCAGGAAGAGGCTTGTGAGAGGCAACCACACACTGAGGGTTCTCTCCCTCTCTTTCTCCCTCCCTTCCCCTCTGTCTAAAAATAAATAAATAAATAACCTTGAAGACATTAAAGAATTCATGTCTAAGGATTCAATAGGTCCTTCCTGGGGATATTGACGTCAGCAGGGTCAAGAAAGTGGCAGGAAGACCAGTTAGGAAACTGTTACAGAAACCCCTGGTAGAAGAGACGACGGCTTGCACCTGAGTGTTGGGGTTCTCTCTGTACTTTGCAGACTGACTGCACATGTGCTGGTGGATTGCAGGTCACTGCAAGAGCAACACAGGCATCAAGGATGACGCCAAGATTTCTGACCTGAGCAACGAAAAGGATAAAGTTGACCTTTACTGAGAAGAGAAAGACAATTGGAAAATCAGGTAGGGAAAGTGAGGAGAATAAAGATCTCGGTGGTGCACATATTACATTAGAAGTGCCCTAATGATGTCTAGGATGGATACTCCAGGGTGGCTTAGTTCATCCTCCTTCAAACTTATTGGGAAACACACAAGAACTTAGAAGTTGAACATAGCAATTCTTGGAATCTTTGAAAACAGATTCAATGTAAAAGTTCTAAAGGAAGTGGTTTTGTGAGGCATGGATTATGCCCCTCCCGACACTCAGGGCAGAGGAGCTAGTGGGTCCTAGACTGTCGTTACCGAGGCCGCACGGGGGCCGGGGGCGGAGACCACGACAGCAAGTCCATTTCCCAGGAAGCAGCAACAAGTTTCGTAGTGAGGCACATCTCCAGCCCTGCTTTTGGCGATTCTTCTGGAAGCTCCATCTTCAGTTTGTTTCTAAATATATGTGAAAAAAATAAGTTAAATATTTTTTTAAAAGGAGACCATTTATAAAGTGGTGATGACTTTAGTTCATAAACTATGGATTATAATTTTCAAATTCTTTGTTCCTGATGTTAAAAAAAAGAAACCAAACATAGAAAACATGTCAGTGTCCATCTTAGGTCATTTGGACAAACAGCCAAAAAGTTTGGTTTTCTAAGACAAATCTTAATCTGATTGTAATGCCCAGAGAAGACATTTTTTTGATGTGATCACCTGCAGCCCCAACACTATTTTGGCTCCCACTGTGGCTAGAATATGAAATTACTATTCTATGTCTGATATTCACACTGTGAGCAAAGCCAGTCCCCAGCTCCTTTCTGTTGGTCATTTTTTTTTGTATTTGTGACAACACCACACCTTACCATAATAAGCCCTGTGTCTCTGCATGTGCTGGTTCAAAGTGATCACAGGAAGGTTCTGGCTTCTTTGTCTGAGCTGCGCTAAGGGTGTCTGCTCCAAACAACGGCAGATTCCTTAGATCTAACCGAAGTCACCTTTGAATAACATGCTTTGAGGCTTCTTACTGGTTTTTTACTTTTAGGCATTATCTAATTCAAGGTTTTCTTTCTTGGAAGATGAGGATTCAGTTGCTTTATTTCACATTACTAACATGCACACAAACACACACACACGCACAACACATTCTTTCTATCCTGTCTCTCCAGAATTTTCTGAAGATACATATTTAGTGAAGACTTTATTGTGTCTATTTAATACTATTCACATTTGAGCCAAGTAACTGTGATTTCTTTACATTTGAATCTCTGAAGTACACCAGAGAGGTAGAACCTTCCTTTTGTGAGCTACGGGTGTGGGGGAAGAGGGGTCCTGCTCATTAAGACACTTGTAATGACGAACAGAGAGTAGAAAAAAGCCTCCACATCTCTTTACAGCTCCTCCAGGTTACCGTGTGTTGGTGCTGCCCCCTGGTGGTCACATTGTAAATTGCACCTCCCAACAGGCTGAAACCATTTTTTCCAACCTAGGGTCACTCTTAGGGACAGAACCAGGGAAAGCAAGAAATGTCAGGTGAATATGCAAGGCTCTTTGTTCAAGAGTCATTAAGAATTTTGAGACTGTGAAATCTGAGTACTAAACCTACTGCAGGTCCTTCTAAGTGACTGCACAGATTGCGAGCCCGTGAAGCAGGCCCTCCCTAGCAGGGCAAGTAAATGTGTTTATCCCCCAAGTGAATTCCATGCTAAACTCAAGTCATAAAAAGCTTACAAGCAACAGCGAATGTCACCTTTAATGGTGAAAACCAGAGGCTTTCCCTCTGTAGATGAGCAACACGTTAGGTTTTTTAGATGCCTCAGTAAGGCACGAGTGCTCCAAGGGTGGGGGTGGGTGCCTGCTCCTGCTGCTGCTCTCAGACAGTGACACCAGTGAGGACAGTGCCACCCACGACAGGGCCAGCTCTAGGGAGCAGCACCTGAGGCACAGCTGGAGCCGTAGGGACACCCACATCTGTGACCACTCAGGGATCTGCCACATCTAGGAGGCTTTTGTGGCTCTGAGGCAGGAGATAGTCAGGAAGCAGGACCCTCCAGAGGTGCCCCAGAGCTGAGATAAAGGACATGGATAAAGACTGGTAGTTTCTGCATCTGGAAAAACATTGAGTCCTAGTGGATCAGGAATGCACCTGTGCAGAAGATGCTACCTGACCCCTGCTTCATTATAATATCATTATAATAAATTAGCATTGTGAAGACGGAAGCATTGTGGAAGACGGATGCGTCTGGCCAGGGGAGTTGCCTGCACGGAGGAGCTCATTGTCTGTACATCCTCACTGGACCAGCACACTGGCCGGCGAGGGAGGTGGAACGCCACCAAGAGACAACGAGTGTTATCTCTGCATGGCACTTCCTTGAGGGTTCTTAAGAGCTGGCTTTAGGAACTAGATTAATGTTTGTCCCTGCAGTCTTGATAAGTATCAGGTCAGGTGGTTCTCAAATCAGCTTGCATTCTTTGTATTGTTTAAGCCTGCTAATAAGTAAGATGCTTTCCCTCCGCTCTGGGCTTAGTCGGTCACGTCCGCTAAGTCCCCTGCTGCTCATCGCATTCAGTCTCCTGCCTCTTCCATTTGTTGTGGCACCAGTAACACGACATTGTGGGACCCCCTTCCCAGTAGCCAATCAAGAAAATCATAGGGAACACACCCTAAGGAATAAAAGCCCTTTAGCCCGTGAGTTCCAGGCTGTTGCTGCTGCTGCTGCTGCTGGGCTCTGTTCGGCTCTTCTCTGCTCCACTCTGCTCAGAGTTGGCCTGCTCCCATGTTCTGTGTGGCTTAATAAATCTGCTTTTTCTTGCTTTCTGCTATAAACTCTGTGTTTTCGGTTCAATTTTTTGTCTGCGATCACCAAGAACCTGGTTCCTTGTGCCCACCTGTGACAGTTTGTAGCGAACCAGCCTGGAGTAGACACCGGAGTGGTAAGCCCCCTTTGCTGCCCTGCCACCCAAAGATGCCCCTTTCCATTGCCTTTTATTCTGTTTTGGTGAGTCTGATGTTCCCTGATGGAAGGTCGGCCGCTAAATTGCGGGCACGGGTTGGGCAGTTAAAGGCCTCAAGGGCGCCCGCCGCTTGAAGACACCTGTGATAGGAAACCTGGGTGCAGAACGGGGTTAGCCTGAGTCCCCGCCAGGTGCAAGAAAATGTCCGCACACCGGTCAGGCACACTGTGAAAACCATAAGACACCGCCCCACCCTGTGGCCGCTGCCTCAGAGGCATAGTTTGACCTTCCACACGGGATACCAGTCACCACCTTGTCTGCTCTATGATTCCCTTTTGCAATCTCCTTGTCCGGCCCACAGTCTTTTACACTTGTCCTCTTGCATTGATTTTGGCCTTTATACCTGCACCCATACTCCACTTGCCTTTTTTGCAGGAAGGGTACCTGCTCTCTTTGTACCCAGAATGTTACCAAATATTAGATCCGTTTGGGGAAGGGGACTACTTGTTCAAGGGTTGTGTAGGTTTTGGGTAGTGAATGTTGCCGTTGACTTTCAGAGTCCCTTTGGGACATTTACTAATGCACAGTCCTGCCTTCCCCTCACTTTGCCCCTCAGGCCAGTTGGGCCAGTCTGGGGTGCCTTCCTTCAGAGTCAGGGGGGTGTATGTCCAGAGCCCAGCTAGGCAGGCCTCTTGCAGCTCCCAGCGCCATCAGCTGTGAAGCAATGATCTCCATTACTTAGTCTGGAGCCACGGAGCGCATTCTCATGGCTCAGTGGCAGGAATCTTTCCTCCCCTTTCCTTCCAGTGTGGTCTTTGCATTGCCTTCCCCACCTCCTTCCCCCAGGAAGCGAGCCATCTCTAGGCTCTCACGAACAAGACCTGTAAGGTGGGATGGGGTGGGAGGGGCTGCTTCCTAGTTACATCTTGGGTTGGAGTTTCGCAGACCTTCTTGGTTGGTCTTGTTGATGTCCAAAATAACTATATTTGCATATGCGGTGTGGAGCTGTCCTCTTAGTGATATGCAAAGTGACTCTCAATGGTCCTGCTCCTTGTCTCCCATCCCCCATGGTGACCTGCCTTGTGGGGAGGAGGGGGAGAAATGTCCAGTGTTTTTCTTGAATACTCCAAGTTCTGGACCCTGTTGTAATCCTCTTTGGGGGGGCTTCAGATACCTCTTGAGGTCCCTACTGGGGAAATTTCAGACTCCGCTACACTTTCTTAAAGCTCTAATTAGAAAATTAGATAGAATACCTGAGTGTCCTCTTTGTGATTTGAAAAAGAATAATTTTGTAATAAGGTCATCTTGATGCCTCTCTTGGTAGTTTATGGGGCCAGAAACTATTTTGCTAGTAAGACACCTCCTTTGCCCCAGACTAGAAGGCTTATAGTAAGATAAGGATCTCTGTGGATGGAGAATACATGAGTTGAAACGTGTTCAGATGACTTAGGTAGAGCAGTGGGTCTGGGATCATCAGGATTATAGGCAATTGCTCAAGAATGCTGGAGTGTCTCCTCCCAATAGTTCTACAAAACTAGACTGGCGATCCTCTCAAGTCTTTGATTTCTGTAGACCGACACTCACTAAGATTTCTATTGCCGGAGACGTCTGGTAGTTCGGTGGGATCCCGGGGGACGCCTTGCGACCCACTAGGAAAGCTCCTGAGGCAAGCAAAGAGGGACGCCTCTAGATTTCAAGGAGTATCTTTGTGTTTTTTCTTTCTCTTTAGGATCAGCACAGTCAAGATGGCAACCACACCTTCCATCCCTTCCAAATCACCATTGGGTTGCATTCTTAGCAATTGGAATAAATTTGACCCTAAAAATCTAAAAAGAAGAGATTAGTTTTCTGTTTGGCTCCAGTATATATTAGGAGATGGTGAGGTATGGCTTGGAAATAGGAGCAGGAATTATAATACTATCTTACAGTTAGATCTATTCTGCTGGAGGGAAGGCCAATGGTCCAAAATTCCTTATGTGCAGGCATTAATGGCTCTATACCGAGATCTCTCCTTTTGCCCCAGCCCCACCCCGACAGAACCTAAGGGCCCAAGTGTTGATCAATTAGAAGGTGCCTTCCTCAGTTCCCCACCTGTCTCTCAAGAGAGATCAAGGGGACCCCAGAGTTCAGGAGCTCCTGCTCCTACCTTAGAGGGATCAACCTCTCCACCACCCTATGCTACGAACAACCTAAAGCCACAAGCTGAGGAAAAACTCAGCCCAGCAGGACACACTAGGAGTGGTGCTTCTTATCTCCCTACCACGCCCACACTCTAACCCTTGAGGGAGGTAGCAGGCCCTGAGGGCGCTGTAAGAGTACCAGTGCCCTTCTCTATAACTGACTTACAACAATGTAAAGACAGGCTAGGGAGTTTTTCGGGGGACCCTTCGTGCTTCACTAGTAATTTCCAAACTCTTACTTTAGCCTTTAGTATGTCATGGAGAGATTTGTACATAATTCTGAGCACCTGCTGCTCCCCAGATGAGAAACAGGGGATCTGAGAGGAGGCCCGTAGACATGCAGATCAGCTGCATACCCAGAACCCCGGCACTAACCAGCCTGCCGCCCAGGCTGTCCCAGACCGGGATCCCGACTGGGGATACAGTACTCAGGCAGGTGTCCGGAGTAGGGACGCAATGATAGGTTGCCTACTGGCAGGAATGAGAAACTGCATCAAGAAACCCGTAAATTATGAAAAGATGAGGGAAATAACATAGGGCAAGGAGGAGAACCCAGCTCTCTTCAGAAACAGACTAGTAGAAGCCTTCCAGAAATATACAAACTTGGATCTGTCCTCTGTGGAGGGTCGAATCTTGATAGGACAGCATTTTATAAGTCAGTCTGCTCCTGATATTCGCAGGAAGCTTCAGAAGTTACAAATGGGCCCACAGACCCCCTTAGACCAACTCATGGATACAGCCTTCTCAGTCTTTAACAATAGAGATTTGGAAAAGAAAACAGGGAAAGAAGGAAAGGGAGAAGCAAGTTGAGCTCCTTGCACTATCCTTTAGTAGTGCTATTGGCAGAAACCAGCCCCATCAGGGGAGCTTGGGGAGGCCTCAAAAGAATCCGGAGCAAAAGGATCAGATCTGTCATAAGTGCAAACACCTTGGACACTGGGCAAAGAACTGCACTAGAGCACCTCTGGGACCCTGTCCTCTCTGCAAGAATATCATTTCTGCCCCCTGGCTCTGGAAGGCAGACTGCCCCTGTTCCCAGAGTGGAAAGGGGTCATCACCCAAGGTCATGGCTACTTTGGAGGACTGAGGGTGTCCGGGGAACAGGTTGGCCCCAGGGAATGCTCATATTCCCACCTCTACCCAGGAGCCCCGGGTAAGTCTAGATGTGGTGATAAGGGCAAGATGACTTAAGAGGAGCAGCCTAGCCAGAGACCCCCTCCCAGGTTAACTGTTAATCATTGCTTATCTGCTTCTGTAGCCCGTTTTCACATCCCTTCCCCCACCCGGGTAGCACATCAATCTCCCACCTGAATGCTAATCCCTTCCCCCACCTGGGAAGCCCATCCGTTTCCCGCCGGAATGCTAGGGCTTATAAACCCCTATCTAACCCCGATTCGGGGCTCAGAATTTGGAGACTGCCTCCTCTGAGCCCGCGCGTGTGAATAAAGGCTTACTCCGTTCCCTGAATCGTGTCTTGAGTCTGGCTTTCCGTAACATTTGGTTCCCTGACCGGGGAACGACTCACACGAGCAGGCCGTTTGCCTCCGGTGAAGACGGCTGGGGTCGGCCGGGCGAGCCCGGACTCCGGAGGGAAGCACGTGCCCCGGTGATTTCGGGTCCCGAGGGGCTGGGCTCCCCTTGGCCCCGACCTCGGGCCGTTCCATAACCCGGGCACTCGGGGAGCGGACCCAAGCCTACCTGAAGGCGCCAGATTGGTAAGTGCCCCGGGGACCAGACCCGAATCAGACCCACCTATAAGTGGTGGAAGGAGAGGCTGATCACCTCTCAGGCCGACCGGCCTCTGGCACGGTTTCCCTGTCGGGAGGGAAAGTGTTAACCTCTGTGTGATTGAGTGAGTGACTGACTGTGTGGCTCCACAGGCCAGCGGTGTTTCCCCGAGCCTACGGAGTCTGAGTGAGCCCTACCTGCGGGTCCTCGGTCTGTCATACGGCATAACGGCTGGGAAGCTAACCCGGACTCTACTCGGGCAGCCTTAGCTAAGACAGACCCAAGTCCCTCGTGAGAGGAGAGGCCAGGCGGGCGAAAGTGAAAGTATCCCTGCTGCCCCCGTTTGTCTGCGCCGTTTCGGGAGGGATCATGGGGGGCAGACAGTCTACTGTCTCAGATTGCATGTTAAGGAATTTCGACCGGTTCCGGGGCCAGCAGCCCGATATGGATCCGGGGCAATTAGAAATTTTCTGTTCCACTGAGTGGCCCACGTTCGGGGTAGGCTGGCCTCCTGAAGGAACCCTTGACCTAGACATAATTAGGGCTGTCCATCTCATAGTCACAGGAAGTCCAGGACACCCAAACCAATTCCTCTACATAGAAAAGTGGCAGGAGCTAGCGCAAGAGATGCCCGACTGGCTCCGGAAGTGTGCGGGGGTCAAACCTCGTCACCTAGGCACTACGGGAGGGTGAGCCAGGGGAGCCCGGAACTGTTGCTCCCGATCAAAGGAAAGGGATGTAACCCGCATCCTAGTTGCCAAACCAGTGGCGAGACCCCCTATCTATCAAGGCCCGCCAGAGGAAGACCCCCCGATGCAGCCCTCCCCTTACCCAGCTAGGAACTTGGGAAGTCAGGCAGAGGTGCCTGAAACACCGCCCCCTTCAGTCTCGCCCCCGCAGCCCGAGGCAACAGCGTCCCCAGAATCTCCTATCGCCTCCCGCTTAAGACACCACCAGTCCCTCCAGATGCCACTGCGGGAGACCCAGGGCCCGCCACGAACGGGGCCTGATGGGACCTTATACCCGGGCCCGGTCGTGTTTTACTATCAGCCCTTTACCACGACTGACCTCTTGAACTGGAAACACCACACACCCTCATATTCGGAGAAGCCCCAGGCACTCGTGGACCTAATGGAGTCCATTATGCAAACTCACTGGCCAACGTGGTACGATTGCCGCCAATTGCTCCTAACCCTTTTTAATACGGAAGAGAGGCGCAGAGTCTTCCAGGAGGCCCAGAGATATCTAGAAGCCAACGCTCCAGTGGGCACAATAGACCCAGCCCAGTACGCTCGGGTGGCAGCCCCAGAGACCCAACCCGACTGGGATCACAACACCGAACAGGGAAGAGCAGCCCTGGACCGGTACAGGGAAGCCATACTCCAGGGGGTCAGAGCTGGGGCCAGAAAACCGACCAATATGTCAAAGGGGGCCAGTGTTGTCCAACGGCCAGATGAATGTCCCGGGGACTTCTTAGAAAGGCTCCTAGAGGCCTACCGGATATACACCCCCTTCAACCCAGAAAGCCCAGATACACGGCTAATGGTAAACACTGCTTTTGTCTCCCAATCGGCCCCTGACATCCGCAAAAAGCTCCAGAAGCTAGAGGGCTTTGCAGGCATGAACATCAGTCAGCTGGTTGAGGTAGCAAATAAAGTCTACAATAACTGGGAGGAGGCCGCTGAGAAGGCAGCCCAGAAAAGATTAGAGAAAAAGGCTGCACTGCTAGCAGCCGCCCTCAGTCAGCCGGCAGCAAAAGGCAAAGGGGGACCGAAAGACCAGAAAGGACATGCCAAGGTAGAGAGAGACCAATGTGCCTATTGTAAGGAAAGAGGACATTGGAAAAGAGAATGCCCGCACCGGAAAAAGAAGGCTGGTCCGGCGCCCTCTGAGCCGGCGCCCACCATCCTTAGCCTGGCGGGCCTAGACTCAGAATGAGGAAGACCGGGCTCCCTGAATCTAGGCCCCCATGAGCCCATGGTCGAAGCGATTGTTGGGGGCCAGACTCTCTCTTTCTTGGTAGATACCGGGGCAGAGCACTCGGTCGTCACCACCCCTGTAGCTCCCCCATCCGGACGAGAAGTCACCATCGTAGGGGCCACTGGTCAGCCAAGTAGCCCAAAACGCTTCTGCCAGGCCCGAATTGTTGATCTGGGAGGCCACTGGATTAGACATGAGTTCTTATACCTACCTGAATGCCCTGTCCCACTGTTAGGGCGAGACCTCTTATCGAAGCTGGGAGCTCGAATCACCTTCCAGCAGTCAGGGGAGGCCTCGCTGCAAGTGGACGGCCCTAGGCTCATGGCCCTCATTTTGCCACGAGAGGAAGAATACCAGTTGTATTCTGGGGAATCTGGTGACCATGGCCCCAGACCTGAGGCTAGAGACAACCTGCTGCAGGAATTCCCCACGGTCTGGGCCGAGGACAATCCCCTGGACTAGCCAGAAACCAGGTCCCAGTAATAATTGAACTCAAACCGGGGGCTAAACCGTGCCGCCAGCGACAGTACCCTATCTCAAGGGAGGCCCGCCTAGGAATATCGGAGGTCATCCGAAAGCACCTCCAAGAGGGTATATTGGTCCTCTGTCAATCAACGTGGAATACCCCGCTCCTGCCAATCAAGAAACCTGACGGAACAGGGTACCGTCCAGTGCAGGACCTCCGGGTGGTAAACGAAGCCGTCGTCACAGTGCACCCGGTAGTCCCGAACCCATACACTCTACTGAGCCGACTCCCGCCAACTGCCGCCTGGTACACATGCCTAGACTTAAAGGACGCCTTCTTCTGCATCCTGGTAGCTCCAGCCAGCCAACCTATCTTTGCCTTTGAATGGGAAGACCCGCATACGGCGGTAAAGACAGAGTTGACATGGACCCAGTTGCCACAGGGATTTAAGAACTCCCCCACGTTATTTGGCGAAGCGCTAGCCCGGGACCTGCAATCTTTCTCAGACGAGGGAAAGGATTTAACTCTACTCCAATATGTTGATGACCTCCTCTTAGCTGCCCCCGACCAGAGCCGATGCCTAGAGGGGACAAGAGCGCTCCTAAAACTGCTAACCCAACAAGGGTACCAAGTCTCACGGAAAAAGGCACAAATCTGCCAACAAGAAGTCAAATATTTAGGGTTCCTAATTTCCCAAGGCAAAAGATCCCTAAATACAGACCGGAAAATGGTCATTACCCGCTTCCCGGCCCCGAGCAGACGAAGACAATTACGTGAGTTCCTGGGAGCAGCCGGCTTTTGCAGAATTTGGATCCCGGGGTTCGCAGCCAGAGAAAGGCCACTCTACCAGGCCCTGCGTGGGCCAGACACCTTACCCCTGGCATGGGGCAAAGAACAGGAACAGGCCTTTGCTCAAATAAAGGACCTCCTTAGTAAAGCCCCAGCTCTGGGCCTACCAGACCCCAGCCGGCCCTTCTATCTACACGTGCATGAGAAGGACAAGGTTGCTCTGGGGGTCTTAACTCAATCAGCCGGAACTTGGGAGCGCCCAGTGGCTTACCTGTCTAAGCAACTGGATAACATTGCGGCCGGGTGGCCCCCTTGCTTGAGGGCAGTTGCAGCCGCGGTATCCCTGCTACAAGAAGCGGACAAATTAACTTTGGGGCAGGAGACCACTCTATTCGTTCCCCATAGCATCCATAGCCTCCTGGCAGGACAGGGGCACCAATGGCTGTCCAACCCCAGACTGACACAATATCAGGGCATACTCCAAGAGAATCCTCGGGTCCAGGTAAAGACTGTAAAAAGATTAAACCCTGCAACCTTCCTGCCGACCGAACTAGGGGACCCAGACCACTCCTGCCTAGAGGTTACTGAGGAGGTCTATGCCAGCCGACCGGACCTGCGGGACCAGCTTCTGCCCAATGCTGACTTGACCTATTTCACAGACGGCAGCAGTTATATGAGAGAAGGGGTCCGAGTGGCAGGGTACGCAGTAACCACGCTTGACCAGGTGGTAGAAGCCAAAGCCTTGCCCTCTGGATGGTCGGCCCAGAGAGCGGAACTCTGGGCCTTAATAAGAGCACTGGAGTTGGCCCGGGACCGGAAAGTCAATATCTACACTGACTCCAAGTACGCCGACGCCACCCTGCACATCCACGGGGCCATCTACCGAGAACGCGGGCTGCTGACAGCAGAAGGAAAGGAAATTAAAAACAAGACAGAAATCCTGTGTCTCCTCGAAGCAGTTTGGGCCCCAACTGCGGTGTCCGTCATCCACTGCAAAGGCCATTCCAAACAAGACACCATACCGGCCCGCGGGAACCAGAAGGCGGACTCGACAGCAAAAGCTGCCGCAGTATGTGGTGAGATGGCAGAAGTACAGCCCTCCCTTCTCGGACCCCTGCTGGGGAACCCCATTAACCGTCGGGACTATGAGCCAGCAGAAATGAAATGGGCCCAACAGGCCGGAGGACAAGAAACTCCCGAGGGAACTTGGAGGTTACCTGATGGGCACGTATATGTGCCCCAGAGCCAGGCCAGCAATTTAGTCAGAAACTGCCACCATCTGACCCACTTGGGTAAGACCTCCCTGGAAAACTTGCTCAAAAGGTATTTCTACTTCCCCAACCTGTCAACCCTGTGCTCAACAGCCTTGGCTCAATGCATTACCTGCGCAAGGAACAATGCAGCCCCGCATCAAGGGGCCCCACCGGGAGTCCAACACAAGGGGTCCCAGCCCTTCGAGGACCTCCAGATTGACTTTACAGAAGTCAAGACCAGCCGAGGATTTAAGTATCTCCTGGTCCTGATCTGCACCTTTTCGGGTTGGGTAGAAGCCTTCCCCACCAAAACTGAGAAAGCTCGAGAAGTAACCCGAATCCTACTCAGGGAAATTATACCCAGATATGGGCTCCCACTCACCATTGGTAGTGACAATGGCCCGGCGTTCATCGCCCAGGTGGTCCAGGAGGTCGCCCGGCTCCTGCGCATCGACTGGAAGCTACACACGGCCTATCGGCCCCAAAGCTCTGGTAAAGTGGAACGAATGAACTGAACTCTCAAGGAAACCCTAGCTAAGTTCCATCAAGAAACCAGCCTGCCATGGACAGATCTGTTACCACTAGCCCTGCTACAGGTTAGGAATGCCCCGAACCCCTCGGGGTATACTCCCTATGAGTTAGTTTTTGGAAGACCCCCACCTATAACTAGAATAGGAAGTCCCAATGACCTTCGACAGAAGGGGGAGTGACAGCAGACCCAGTACTTACAACAGTTGGGTAAGACCCTAGACAGGATCTACGGGGCCCAATTGGGCCAGGAACCTAAACCCCGAGGGAGGCCAGCACACCCCTTCCGTCCAGGCCAGTATGTATGGGTAAAGGATTGGAAAAAGGAACCACTCCAACCCATTTGGACGGGCCCACATCTAGTATTATTAACCACCCCTACTGCCCTTAAAGTTACAGGAATAACCCCCTGGATCCACTACACTCGAGCCAAGGCAGCAGCAGATCCAGACGAGCCAGGACTTCGGAGCCACCGAACCTCCACCTCGAAGGGAGCCCCCACAGTCCGGCTGAAGAGAACTGAAAGACAGTGGGCTGTCTACCCGAGGAACCAGAGACCTGATCCCACCCCAGAGTAGTGACCAGCCATCTCAGTCGGCAACCAAGGCATGGACCGTTGTCCCAGTGGTTATCTGATCATCGCCAGCCTCTCTGGAATCATCTTCGGTATCGGACTGATAGCCACGACACCCTCTGAATGGAGCCAGGCGGAGCGCGTAGCCCTCGGGGTCATGTATCTATGTTTGTGTTGCCTGTTTGGGTATCTGGTTTGCTTTGCTTGACCTACTCTGCCTCAGTACCCTCCCAACATGTCAGTGTGGAGCCCCTGCTGAGCGAATCCCAATAGGAGGGGGGGTAATCCACTATCCTTTTCCCGCCCGGGCCTTCGTCTCTAGCACTGATATGCCTTCAGGATGAATAAAGGCCAGCTCCATAAAATCTTGCCTCTGGAGGGGGCGCCAGTACAACACTGGAATATTGGGAGGCACCTTAGGGTACCAGAGTCGGAAGTGCAAACCGCACGGCACCCCCGGCCGACAGGTCTGCTGGAATTCTCACATACAGCCTGTCCCAATCAGAGTTTGAAAAGGTAAGGCTGAAGGCTGTTAAAGAGGTGGCCCACCGATTTAACCAGGAGGAGCCAACCTACCAGAGAATTAACCTTACCTCCTTTTCGAGGGCCAGGGCCATGGTGAACCCAGAAACCCAGGTAAAGCATTTAGTGTCTGCCATATTCTCAGCTTACCAAACTATTAGAAACTCAACCCAGAACTGCTGGATTTGCCTACCCCTAGAAGAGCAAGGATATGTAGGAGTGCCAGTTCCCCCCGAACTGAAATGAGACTAATAATCCAGCCCCCGAGAACCTGACTATAACCATTGGCCCTCTAACAGAGAGGGTGTTTCTGAGTTCTGAATATACTAACCTTACATGCCTGCAGCCGAATACGACAGGTGAACTCCAGGTTGGAATCCTGAAAGCCAATTTCTGCCAGGAGACCACCCTAGTATCCAACAGTGCACCTTTATGCACTGAACCTGGCCTGTTCCTGCTTTGCGGGCACTCAGCTTATCGGTGTGTGCCAAAGGACTGGGATGGGCGATGCACTAAAGTGTTCCTAGTCCCAAGTGTCACAGTCCGAACCACGGGAGAAGTCCAGCAGGCGCTCCAACACCAGGACCCTTACCGGGTGAAAAGAGCAGCAGGAGCAGCTATTGCAATAGGAGCGGGCCTAGCTATAGGCATAGGAACCAGCGCAGGAGCCCTGGGTCTGTCGGCCACCACATACCACAAGCTATCAACCCACCTTAGCCAGGATATGGATCAAATAGCAGACTCACTTGCCACCCTCCAGCAGCAGATAAACTCCTTGGCTGAAGTATCCCTGCAGAATAGGCGAGCCCTAGATCTCCTCACAGCAGAAAAAGGGGGGACTTGCCTATTCCTAGGAGAGGAGTGTTGCTATTTTGTTAACCAATCTGGAATCTTAACCCAGAACGTTAAGGAGCTGAAAGATGGTGCGAAGCGCTACCGAGTCAGGGCAAGGGACATGGAGCTTAGATACCCAAATCTGGCTCCGCTGGCTGGCTCCATTCCTAGGCCCCCTGATATTACTCCTCTTAGGAATAAGTCTAGGACCCTGGCTGCTGCGCACCCTCATTAATAACCTAGAGACCGCAGTCACCAGACGAGCCGCTGCTCGAGTGCTGCTCCTCCAGCATCACTGATACCAAAGACTCCCGACCCAACCCCAACAGAGTGACCACCGTGGCTTGTGTGATGATGCTAAGACTCAGGCCAATCTCGTCTAGCATCAAAGGGGGGAATGATAAGGGCAAGATGATTTAAGAGGAACAGCCTAGCCAGAGACCCCTCCCAGGTTAACTGTTAATCATTGCTTATCTGTTTCTGTAGCCCGTTTTCATATCCCTTCCCCCGCCTGGGTAGCACATCAATCTCATCAATCTCCCACCTGAATGCTAATCCCTTCCCCCACCTGGGAAGCCCATCCGTTTCCTGCCGGAATGCTAGGGCTTATAAACCCCTATCTAACCCCGATTCGGGGCTCAGAATTTGGAGACTGCCTCCTCTGAGCCCGCGCGTGTGAATAAAGGCTTACTCCGTTCCCTGAATCGTGTCTTGAGTCTGGCTTTCCGTAACAGTGGCAGGTAAGAAAATCAACTTTCTTGTTGACCCTTGGGCCACTTACTCTGTCCTTAACTCTTACTCTGGACCTCTTTCCTCCAAATCAGCTAAGGTAATGGGAGTTGAAGGAAACTTTAAGGCCTATTTCTATACACTCCCTATTAATTGCCAATTTAAGAGCCAAACATTCAAACACTCTTTTTTGATTGTTCCTCAGTGCTCTATCCCTCTGTTAGGCCGAGACCTTTTAGCTTGAGTGGAAACTATCTTGTTCCCTGAAGAGCCACTTGAGTTAAGAAAGGTCATAATAAGCAGTAGTAGCTGAAACCAGGAGGAAATCCCGAGTTTGGTTCTGGATGCAGTAAACCCATTAGCTTGGGAGTCAGGGATTCCAGGAAGAGCAAAGACTACATTACCAGTTAAAATCTCATTAAAGCTCAGGTCAGGTTATCCTAACAGGATGCAGTATCCTATTAAATGAGAGGCTTTGGAGGGGTTACAGCCTATTATAACTAAATTTATACAGCATGGACTCATAGTTCCTTGTCAATCTCCTTGCAACACTCCCATCTTACTGGTGATAAAACCCACCAGAAAGTATAGACTAGTGCAAGATCTAAGGTTAGTCAATGAAGCAGTACTTCCTTTGCATCCCATAGTAGCTAACCCTTATACCTTGCTCTCACAGGTACCTGACAATGTTCAGTGGTATTCAGTGTTAGATTTGAAGGATGCCTTCTTCTGTGTCCCTTTGCATCCTGACTCTCAGTATTTGTTTGCTTTTGAGTGGACTGATCCAAAGACGATGATATGTCAGCAGTAACTTGGACTGTATTGCCGCAAGGATTCAGAGACAGTCCCCACCTCTTTGCTAGGATATTAGAAAAGGATCTTAGAGAGCTATAGTTACAAGGAGAAAGCCTTAAAAGATAAGTAATGTTTGATGACAATATACTGAAATCATCGTTGTTCTGGATAGTTACCTTTCTTGGGAACTTTCTATTAGTACTGATCTTCTGTGTAAAGCCTTAATTACTTCTTTTTAGGTGGAAGCACATCTATAATTGTCCAAAATGAAAATCTCTTTGTTGTTTGTATGAACTCTTCCCTACTCACCTACACTTTGCATTGGTGAATGGGATGAAATTTTTTTAGTAAACACTTCTCACGCCTTAGCAGCAGGAGAAAATCTGGCCCAATGTTGGATAAGTCATCCTAACTCAGAAACTCCTTCCAGATAAAAGGAAAGCCTATCCAATAGCTAATGAATCCTTAATCAATGCTTTGAATTATTCTGCTAATTATTCACATCCCTCTTTTTCTTTAAGAGTCAGATGGGAGCGCAACCCTCCTTGGTGCTTCCGTATGACCCAACTAAAATTAAAGTCATTTAGTTACTCCAGTACCTCTCTTAAATGCGACAGCACTGTAGAATGCACCCCATATTATAATAATACTCACACCGGGGCTATTAACCCATTTGAAGCCCTGGCCTCTCTTTCAAGTTCCAGATTCCTAGGGAATCTTTCTGAGGGAGAAATTTTTAAACCTTTGAATTGGTTGTGTATAGTATGCTACCCAAGTTATGATTCTAACTGCATTCCTAATAGTACCCATTGCTGCTTTGACAAAACTCATAATGCAGATACCAATGATACTTTAAAATGTGTTAGTTGGAAATTGAACGGACCCGTTCAAGGGGTATTAGCAAAATTCCTACCACCCCCTGCAGGAGGGGAAGATCAGGGATATAATCTAGGCCCCCTTAAGGATTGCTTTTCCCCCTTGCCATTTGCCCTCCTTAGCAAATATAACTCTGCCAAAGCCACTGTCATTGCAGCACCCCCAGGCCTTGTCTGGCTGTGTGGGACTCCCAGTAACTGGCTAACAGATCATTCAGAACTCCAAGAAGCTATTGCTTACACTCATCTCAGCAACTCTAAACATGGAGGTGACTGTACCTTAGGGACCCTGGCACCCCAAGACCTTGCTGTTATAAACATAACCCAGGGTCCTGGAAGTCTGTCTCTAGGGAGAAAAACATGAGCTTTTGGCTTAGTAGTGGCTGGAGCGGTTGCCACTGCAGCTGCTGCAGCCCCCTGGGGAGGCTTCGCCCACCGTGAGGCCACCCTAAGGGAACTCCCTAAGAGTATAGAAGAAGTCTCCAAAGATACCACCGATGCTCTAGCTGGACTATCAAGATCGATAGGCTCACTGGCAAATGCAGTCATGGATAATCGCCTCGCCCTTGACTATCTTCTAGCAGAACAAGGTGGGGTATGTGCTGTTATCAATAAAATCTGCTGTACCTATGTAAATAATTCTGGAATGGTTGAAACTAACATAAGGAAAATTTATGAGCAGGCAGAGTGTCTACACAGATATAATCAACAGGACCAAGGAACTAGGGCTACCCTGACCTGGCTCCCTAGTTTAACATGGGACCACTCTTAGGTCCCTTAATAATATTACTGATTTTATTACTTTTAGGACCTTGTTTGTTTAATTTACTTGTTAAATTTGTATCTTCTAGACTTAAACAGTTCCACATCAAATTGATGATGCTCCAGGGTTCCCAGCCACTCCCTGAGAATGATGTTGAAGCTGACCAACATACCACACCCGTGATGGCCTCAGGAGTTCCTCTTCAACCTCTAGATAGAATAGGGCGAGAGTTTCGTGGTTCTCAATAGGCAGGGACTACTGTCTTATATAAACTGGAAGCAGTTATAGAAGAATGACCTTCGCCCTTCAACAACCCCAAAAAGATATTTGAGAACCATGTTTCCCAAGGGGGAAGTTGAGGCAGGAGATAGTCAGGAAGCAGGAAACTCCAGAGGTGCCCAAGGGCTAAGTTAAAGAACATGGATAAAGGGCGGAGACCCTGTTCTAAGACTGGAGTTTCTGCGTCTGGAAAAGCATTGAATCCTAGTGGATCGGGAATGCACTTGTGTAGAAGATGCTACCTGACCCCTGCTTCATTATAATAAATTAGCATTGTGGGAGACCCACACTAGAGGAATAAAAGCCCTCTAGCCCCCGAGTTAGGGGCTGCTGCTGTTGCTGTTGCTGCTGCTGCTGCTTCTGTTAGGCTCTGCTCTGCTCTGCTCTGCTCAGAGTTGCCCTGCTCCCATGTTCTGTGTGGCTTCATAAATCTGCTTTTTCTCACTTTCTGCTATAAACTGTGTGTGTTCAGTTCAATTTTTTGTCTGTGATCACCAGGAACCTGGTTACCAGGACCCACCTGTGACAGCTCCAATAATCTGCACCTTGTGGGGTGTACCCTCAGGAGAGAAAAAGAACCTGAGGTACTTGAACCTTCACTTAATCTATGTTAGAATAAGTAAAGGCATTTGGAAGCTCTGGTGAGGCCTAATCAGAGAATTACGTTCAGACTCCCAGGGTTTGGAGTAAGGTCACCATGCCTTCTACAGCAACAGAACAGCAGCTCCTGACCAGCTTCTAGGCTTCGGAAGAGACAGATGATCTGGACCTGAGCTGTAATGTGACCAGGCAGCCAGACCACCTCATCTTGGCCTGGGTTCCATCACACCCACCAGCATAAGGCCAGGTAGAGGAGAGCAGCATCCATCGCAGATGGAAATGATACATCCTGGATTAGACAAAGAGGTGTCCAATCCAACCACTCTAGTACACTGACCTGTCACAGCTCTCAGCTGTGGAATCACAGAAAGTCCACTCTTAGCAGTCAACAAATAAGAAACAGGCTCCACTCACTTCCGGTTTATCCTGGTCCTCGATCTCCCTCCCACACATACCCACTACCAGCCACTTGCTTACCTGTTCCCAGGCTCCTAGACAGCCTTACTCACTTAACCACAAATCCTCTGCGACACAGCTAACTTGTTGACTCGGCTGAGGCATGCCTCGGAGGACAGGGGTGAGATCTGGCTTTTCACAGCTTTCCCCTGCCATGTGGAAACTGCAGCACCTAGACCACACTATGAGATCCAGCTGGTCTGAACTAGAGACTGGACACCTCTGGCTCACAATGTCCTCACCTTCAAGTCTGCCCCGCATTTGCCACCTTTTCCTGGATCCATCCCAACTACTTTTCTGGTTTGATTACTTTACACTTCAACTCTCTTCCTCACTAAAATCCCCAAACTTTTTGGGGCTCATCACACGTGTTCATGGTGTCCTTAATCCCACAATCTTTCATCACTCTCCAGACTCCTCGTCACCCACAGAAGGCTCACTTTTATTGCCCTTTGTCCCCTGCCAGCCTGTACATCCAATGCTTTGTCTTGTCCCAAGGTCAGGGCACTAATCTGAGTCTTCAGGAAGCTTGTCCTTTCCTACAACCCTGTGTCTCACCCCTCACACCCATCCAAGTCTGGGAGAAGAGCACCTCCCCTACTTCAATGCACCAACTTCAGTGGCTTCTCCCTCAACAGATAAGCAGGCCCCTCACTCATTCTTTTCAGCACCATTCTGAAACCCCCAAAAGAGCCCTCCTGCATGGCATCCCTATGTCCCTCAGAACCCATACACTGCCTAATAACCCACCACCCCAGGCTTTACAATTTTTCATCCTGACTCTGAGCAGATGCCATCCTTCAACAGCCCCGTTTGTGAATACCTCTGTTTACCAACCATCCACCTTTGGTTGGGTCTCCACAAATTTCAGCCAAATACTCCAGAGGCCACAAGGAACAGGGAAAAAAAGACAAGACATTTATATCCAGTTCCCATGCTCTGGTGGCAAACATTCTAAGTAAGGACAAGCAAATGGAATATGTAAAAACAGCAAAGAAAACAAAAAATCAAAACAGTGACATCTGGCCTGAGCTCCAGGTCATGGAGGGCCCAAAACAGGGTCATCAGGTGCAGGCCTGCTCATGCTGACATGACAGGGACCTGCTTGTGTACTAGAGCTGCTGAGTTCCATGACAGAGTATCTCAAATTCTTGAGCATTTATTGACTTAATGGAAGTCTTCTGAGGATTCTCTACCTTCAGAACAAATCCTTTTCAAGTGCAAAAAAGTTTACTCAGAGTTTAACAACACAGAGGAGGGGAGGATGGTCACTCATATGTCACATCCAGGCTGAGGGTCCGACTTTCATAGGAACTGATGGGGTTGTTTTCTTCACACTGGTAATTCCCAGCATCTGTTCTCCTGACAAGGTCTATGGTCAGGGTTCTGTTGTCCCATAACAGCTTTATTTTCTCTGTGAACCCCTGAAAAATCCCTGTGTGAAGACTGCATCTTTGTAGCAGGTCATGACATGACCACAGTGTCCTTATTCTCTGTGACTATGGTGCTGTTGCCTAGGAGAGTGGGTGCCCTCATAGGCTCCCTGGAAAATAGAAGACATGCCTTACTGAGCATGGACTTGGGCCCAGAGGCCATGCTGCTTTCTCAGACATCTCAGTAACCCCCAGTCCACAGTGAGCTTTGTGAAGGTGAACAGAGGATTGTCCTGGTCTCTGAAGAAAGAATATGGTCTTTGCTCAGGTGACAATGTGTAAGGAGAAAGCTGCACCTGCTTTCTGACCCCAGATCTCTGCAAGGTGACCCTTGACCCATTTCTGTGGACATCCTTGTAGTATCTACCTGCCCAGAGAATCTCTCCTCAGCCCATGTGCTCTATTACCTCATTATCCGTTAAATTCTTCTCATGAGATTCTACTGATTTTTTTCCCCTAGAATTTTCTTTGACTTCAAAAAACATCAGGCCCCTGCTCCTCATGTGAACTTCCAGGTATGTTGGGAAGGCATGCTGCACACCTCTGTCCATCTCTGGGGCCACGGGAACTTTATAGTAAGTGGGAAGGCATTTACCACTTGTTAAATAATTCATTAGGCAATAAAGATGGCTCAACTCAGTCTTCACGACCTTGTACCTGGAGAAGTTCCATCTAAAGAGTTTCTCAGTCTGAACGGGACTTTTATTCCTGGTCTGAGGATTGAATATCACTGTGAAGGAGAGGTCTAGAGAAAAGTGGTTATGGTTTTAACAAAAGGCAGGGACTGTAGGAGTAGAAGGAAACTACTCTGTATGGTAAAGGTCTTATATGAAAGCCCACTGCTGACACAGGACTCCATGGAAAGACACCAACAGCATCACTAAGATTGTGAGCAAGACACGGGTGCTGCTTTCCCTGCTTATTCAATGTACCATTGACAGTTCTGGCCATGAAAATAGGCAAGCAGATGAAGTAGGAGGTATCCAAGTTGAAATATAGGAAGAAAATTTTTCTTTTTTTACCGGACAACATAATCTTATATGTAGAAAACCCTAAAGATTCTACCCTCTTCCCCATACAACTGATAGAACTAATACATTAAGCAAAGTGGCAGGAGATGAAAAGCAACCCTCAGCATTCTTTCTTTTTTTTTTTTTTTTGGAACAAAAATGATCAAACCCAAAATGGAATTAATAAAACAGTTTCACTTACAATAGCATCAGAAAATATAGACAACTTAGGAATAAACTTAACCAAGGTTATGGAAGTTGTATACACTGAAAACTACCAAATATTTCTCAAAGAAAGTAAAGAAGAAACAAGTGAATGGAAAAACATCCATTTTTATGAACTGGAAGATCTCCAACTATCTACATATTTGATACAATCATTATCAAAATCCCAAGAAATTCCAAATGGTTGCTTGATCTTAAGAAGAATAATGTTGGAGTTCTCACACTTTTTAAAATTTCAAATCCTACCACAGAGCAAAGAAAATAGTGTGACACTGGCATAAAAATGTTTGTTCATCAATGGACCCAGGCAAGTAGTTTTGACAAAAGGGCCAAGACTGTTCAATAGAGAAAGGACAGTCTTTTCAACAAATGGTACTGAACAGCAAAATACACGTGCAAACAAATGAAGTGGACCGTAACTCATACCATACAAAAATTAAGTCAAAATGGATGGAATCTTAAAGGTAAGACCCACTGCTATAAAACCCTTGGAAGAAAATATAGGGAAAAGCATTATGACATGGGGTTTGGCAATGACGTTTTTGAATAAGACACTAAGAACATAAGCAGAAAGCAAAAACTAAGTAAAGTGGACTTCATAAAAATAAACAAATAAACCATTCTGTTCATCAAAAAACACAATCAACAGAGTAAAAGGTGACCTGTGGAATGAGATAAAATACTTTGCAATTCATATATAGGGTGAGGGATTAATATCCAGAACATTCAAGAAAAACTCCTACAACTTAACAACAGACACAAAATAAAAGAGGCTGATTAAAAAAAGGGCAAAGAACTCAAATAGACATTTCTCTAGAGAAGATAAACAAATGACCGATAAACAGGAAAAGATACTCAACATCACTGTCATTAGAAAAATGCAAATCAAAACTGTTGGTGTTGAAGTCATTGCTTCTTATGTTGGGTGTGGATAACTCTGCTGTGCAGGTAGCAGAGAGACTCTTGCCCTGTGTGGTAACTTTAAGTCCTCCAAAGTTTTCTGCAATCAGAGTTGGTACCTCTTACCTCCCAGCAAACTTGAGTCCTTAAAAGAATAAGGCAGGCGAATTCAGGCCAAGTTGGAGGCATAGGTAGATACACTTTGCTTCCTTGCACAACCGAAAGAAGGACAACAACAAATTTAAAAACAAAAGCCAACCAGAACTGCCAAAAAATTGAACTGCACGGAAGTCCGACAACCAAGGAGTTAAAGAAGAAACATTCATCCAGACCGGTAGGAGGGGCAGAGATGGGCAGCCGGGGCAGAGAGGATGCGTGGCAAGGCAGTGGACCAGGTGGGCGAGGTGTTGGCTGGCAGATGGGGCCGTCCCACATTCATGTGCGGATAAGCTTCCCAGCAACCTAGGAACAACCGAGGAGTGAGACAGACCTCACAACACAGGTTCCAGTGCAGGAAACTAAAGCCTCAAAACCTCTGGCTGTGAAAACCTGTGGGGGTTGCAGAGGTGGGAGAAACTGCCAGCCTCACAGGAGAGTTTGTTGGAGAGACCCACAGGGTCCCAGAATGTACACAAACCCACCTGCCTGGGAATCAGCAGCAGAAGGACCCAATTTGCTTGTAGGTAGAGGGGTAAGTGACTGAAAGTTGGGCAAGAGCTGAGCAAGTGGCCTCGTTTCCTCTCTGACCCCCACCCCCCCAATATAGCACCACAAAGCAGGGACATGGGTTGCCCCACCCTGGAGACTACCTAAAGCTCCGCACCTTACAAGGTAACAGGTGCACTGAGACAAAGAAATATGGCCCAAATGAAAAAAAGCAGATCAAAACTCCAGAAAAAGAACTAAGTGATGAGATAGCCAACCTATCAGCTGCAGTTAAAAACACTGGTAATCAGGATGCTCACAGAAATGGTTGAGTATGGTCACAAACTAGCAGCAGAAGTGAAGGCTATGCAAGTTGAAATAAAGAAAAATATACAGAGTACCTACAGTGAGGGGGAGGAAACAGAGCCTCAGATCAATGATTTGGAACAGAAGGAAGAAATAATATTCGACCAGAACAGAATGAAGGAACAAGAATTCAAAAAAATGAGGAGAGGCTGAGGAACCTCTGGCAGAACTTTAAACATTCCAACATACGAATCATAGAGGTGCCAGAAGGAGAAGAGGAAGAGCAAGAAATTGAAAACTTATTTGAAAAAATAGTGAAGGAAAGCTTCCCCAGTCTGGGGAAGGAAATAGATTTCCAGGAGATCCAGGAAGCTCAGAGAGTCCCAAAGAAGTTCAACCCAAGGAAGCACATATAAAGGCACATCATAATTACATTACCCAAGATTAAAGATAAGGAGAAAATCTTAAAAGCAGCAAGAGAAAAGGAGACAGTTACTTACAGAGGAGTTCCCATAAGACTATCAGCTGTTTTCTCAAAAGAAAACTTGCAGGCAAGAAGGGGCTGGAAAGAAGTATTCAAAGTCATGAGAGACAAGGACCTACATCCAAGGTTACTCTATTCAGCAAAACTATCAGTTAGAATGGAAGGGCAGATAAAGTGCTTCCAAGATAAGGTCAAGTTAAAAGAGTTCATCATCACCAAGTCCTTATTATATGAAATGTTAAAGGTACTTACCTAAGAAAAAGAACAAGATCAAAACTATGAACAGTAAAATGACAACAAACTCACAATATCAACAACTGAACCTAAAAAACAAAACCAAAAACAAACTAAGCAAACACTTAGAACAGGAACAGAATCACAGAAATGGAGATCACATGGCAGGTTCTCAGCAGGGAGTGGGGAGAAGGAGGAAAGGTACAGGGAATAAGAAGCATAAATGGGAGGCACAAAATGGGGGGGGGGGTGTTGAAAATAGTATAGGAAATGGAGAAGCTGAAGAGCTTATATGTACGAGCCATGGACATGAACTAAGGAGGGGGATGCTAGAAGGAGGGGGTGCAGGGTGAAGTGGGATAAAAGGGAGAAAAAAATGGGGCAACTGTAATAGCATAATCCATAAAATAGTCTTTAAAAAAGAGTAAGGTAGGTGTGTGTATCACAACACAAATGCATGGGGACCTCAGCACTCAGAGAACACAATTCCTCCCGCTCCATGTATGAAAGAAAGTACAGACTTTCTCAGGTGTCAGTTAGGTATCAGGGTTTTACTATGGAAAGAAATGGGACTGGAAGTCTCAGACACCCCTGCACTTCTGGTCCTTCCCCAACCAGCTGACTGTCGGGGCAACCAGGGGCCACTCCTTCCGGCGGCACCGCCCTCCGTCACCCAGCTGAGCTGTGTTTCTGTGAGGCTCCATTTCCCAGGACGTCCCAGAGACTGGGTTTGAGCAGAAATAGCACATGGGTGCCAGGAGCAAGCCGATGGTCCGCTGACTGCTCAGGCCCCTGGCCAAGAAGTAGGCCAGGACCTCCGAGCTGAGTGTGACCGACACGAGCCAGTGAGCCAACACATGATAGAGCAGAGTCCAAGGAATGACTTAGAAAAGTGAGGGGACAGGCAGAATCCAACTGTGGCAGCAGAACCGTGGGCTGTGTGCTCTTGGTCATTAAAGTCACTCTCCCTCTGTGGAGGGCAGGGGAGGACCTGTGCCAGTGCGGGTGGACAGACAGCAAGAGGGGAACAGGACTTGCTGAAATTCTGGCCCTTGCAGACCATTTCTGTTTGGTGCTTATGAGATAGTAGTTTGGAAAGAACTGAAAATTCTTCTGTATGTGAAAATTATTATTAATACCCAAAAGTCAAAGACCAATTGCAAGAAAAATATATTTCTCTAGACAACAAAGTATCTGAAACATGGGGCTCAGCCTCTGAAGGGACAGGGTACCCCATGCTGTGTGGCCAGAATTCCAAGAATTCTGCATCCAGGTGTCAGCCTGTGAAGAGATTATGGATCCTTCATTCATTCAGTTGTTCACCATTCACTCTTTCTCTCTTACATGAAAAAACAATTGAGTGTTGGTCTGTGAAAAGCAAAGTTCTTTCTTCTATATCTAGTGGAAGTGACGCCAAAAGATCAGGCAACAAATAATTGTAAGTCCAGTGTGGGAGGGTGCGGATCGGCCACCTATCGGGAAGGTCTCAGCATTCTCAGCACTGACTTTTGTTATTACTGCAGATAATTTATTCTAGAGTAAAAACAGATCGATTCTCCCTTTGCTGTCACTTCTCAGAACAGAATGTATTTTTGTAATCTGAGGACAACTAATATTAAGAGATGTGAGCCAATGGTTGAACTAGGGATCCATAGACAATCAATAAGGCCCCTGGGGTGGAGGAAAGGACGGGGCTGTGGCTGTGGACAGACCTCCTGGGACTCAGATCGGCTGCTCATGGCCTTTTGGGGCTGGACTGAGACTGGTCTCCCTCTGCTGAGTTACTCCCATCAGCTTGGCTCTTCTCTCTTTGGTGAATGTCTGCATTCACCAAATGCAGACATTTGGGAGGGGAGCTCTGATCTTAGGAAGTTTGTCTCCACTGTGTGTGTCCTGCAATAAATGCCCAACCCCAGTTGGGACGTGATGCAGAGGCGGGTGGCGGCAGAGTCCAGGGCTGTCAGCCCTGTGTGTGAGGCAGAATTCACCCACCCGACACCCAGAGGTCAGAGCAATGACGATATACAAGGAGCTGTCAGGTTACTTCTCTATTTGGAATTTTTTCATTATGGCTTGTACAGTGTAGTATCCTGTGTCCTTCAGAGTGATGCTCTGGAACAGCAGGGATTCATTGGGATAAATTGTCTGTCCATCACTCTATGCACTTCTGGGGGTAATTTCTAGAGGGTCTATTATATATGTTGCAGAAGAACGACTGCTGTCCCCACTTTTTCCTCTTGTACCAGGCATAGCCTGCCAAATTCTCAGGCAGACTGCTCGCAAGGAGAAGCACATGCTCCCCTTCAGCAGCATCAGGCGGCACTGAGTCAACAGTGAGTCAGGCATCGGGGGTGGGCTCCAGAAGGTGAACAGTGAGCCTAGGAGGGAGGAGAGAGATTGACGGATATTTGGATCTATGTAGGGAGGGAAAGACAAGGCCCTGGATCCTGAGCAGGTCTCTCTATCTCCCAGCCTGCGTGTGTGTGTGTCTCCCATGGTCAAGGTCTGCAGCATGGCCACCATTACTTCAGCACCTGCGAACTTATTATTTTTACTATTCGGAATTTCTTTTTCTCCATGTGTCTGCTTGGTTCACCCTGCCACCGCCCTCAGACCCCTGCTGACACTCAGGAGCCTCCTTGGGAGATGCCTTCCCTGACCACCTCCTCTAAAGACCTCGTGTCTTCACTTTCTGACCTGCCCCTGCTCTGTTTTCTCCATAGAACATGAGCCCCATGGAGGCAGGGCTTGTACTCCCAGTGCCTGAAACTGGCTACATATATATCTGTGGGTGAATAAATGACTGTTTCCAGGGTCCTGTACTTTCTGAGCTGTATTTGCTTATTTAGGTTGGTGGCAAGAACAATATTTAGTGTCCCTGGATAAGTTTTTGTGCTGTCACAATAACATAAATTGTTGTTATTATCATCTCTTCTCAGAAATCATTGCTCAGTGATGAGCAACTTGTAAAACTTACCATAATTGATGTTTTCCTGCCCCTCAGCACTTCCGGATCAGGATATCTTTGTTGCTGTTTTTTAATCCTACTCTGCTCACTGCAGGTCCAAACAGGAGCCCTATGTCCCCCCGCAGAGCACTGTCCTCCCCAGGGGACCCAGCCAGTCTCTGTCTCTCATCTTTCCTCCCCGTCCCAAAGATCGTTCCCTTATGGGCCAGCAGAGCTCCTGCCAGGGGACGCGCCCTCTGCAGGCAGGGGCTGAGGGGGACTCCACGGCGCCTGCTGCCTGCTCTGTCCCTCCTTCTGTGAGAGGAGCTGGGGTCCCAGAAATGCTCACGGGCACCGCTGTTTACCGTGTTCAATCGGAGGTCCCTCCTTCTGTGTTACCTGTCCTCTTGGGGCAGGAGGGCCTCCATGGGAACACAGGTTGGGGTGGTGTCTGAGCCCAGGACGTCCCCTTTTCCTCCCCTCATTCCTGCTTTACATTGGTCTACATTTTTGTTTCCTGTGATCTGCTGAGACCTTTGTAACACACACACACACACACACACACACACACACCCCCTGTTTGAAGAAGCACAAGCCCGGGGTGTCCAGCGTCCAGTGTGTTTTCCTGCCGCTCCCTGCCAGGTGCAGAGCAACCCCCCTTCAGCATCAGCATCCCACCTGGCCTTTCTATTTAGGACAGGAGCCTGGGCTACATCAGGGATTCTTCCCAGAGAGACAGCACGTCCACTGTGCATTGGGATCACCTGTGAACATTTATGAAGGTTTTGATGTCCAGGTGACACCTCAGAAATGCTGCTTCAGTGGCTGCCCAGCTAAGGGCAATGCTCAGCCAGGCTGAGGCCCTGTGATGTTGGGGGTGGACAGCCCCCCTTCTCAGGAGACAGGTGACAGGGAGGGTCAGCAGATATAAACATGCAGACTCTGCCTCTAACAGCTCTCAGGGGACACTGATCACACCGGCCTGGGGGGCAGTTTAATGGCCAAGGTCGATGGGGACCCTGCCCCGAGGGGATGACCTACCCGCATGGCCCCTGCTGGGTCCTTATCTTGGGTCTTTTAGCACAACACAGGAAAACCCAAGGTCCCCAAACCCAGGACATTTTCTCTGTTTGTAACACAAAACCTTCCTGTGCATTTGTGTCCTCTCCATGTTCTCTGATGCTCTAGAAGGCTGGGTCTCCTCTCAACAGGAAAATCACAGAACTGACTTTGAGGGAAAGAAGGGGTCAAAAGGGTGATGACCAGTGAGAGGGACCCCCTCCTATCTCGGGGCGGGGAGCTCTAGGCAGGCCACAGCTTCCAAGGACAGATGGTCAGGACCGGGGGGTCCCAGAAGCAATACTTCCTAGAGGCGTGAAATGCGAATGTGTGTGTCCTGGGAGGGGAGGCCTGCGGGGGCGGGTCAGCTGGGCTGTGGGGCACAGGGCCTGACTCACTCTGCAGTCAGGGGGGCGGGGCCCCCGTCCTGCCCGGGCTGACATCACCCTGGATCTGGGGTCAGGGGCTCTGGGCCTGGTCAGGACCCTGTGTGAGAAGAGGAAGAACAGGTGGTGGCAGGAGAGCCCACCGAGGCGAGTGAGGGGCTCACAGCTGAGAGGTGAGGGGGTGTGGTCAGGGTCCTGGTCCCGAGGGAGCTCGTCCCTCGCACCTGTGCACACCTGGGCTCCTGACTTCATGAGGGTCAAGGGCCCGGGTCCACGGGAGGACCCTCCGCGGCGGCAGAGCCAGCGTGTCTTCCAGTGTCCTGTCCGTCTGGTCTTCTGTTTCTGTTTGAGTGACTTCCTTGTCCCTGTGCGGCTCCTTGAGCATTTCTTCTGCGTCATCTCTGGCCTTGGCCTGGGGGTTCCGTAGAGACGGGCCTGAGAGATCCCTGTGCTCGGATCAGGGGGCCAGGCCTTTAGTCAGTCATTGCAGGAGAGGCTCCTTAATGACAATCCAGAGGGAGCGAGAAGGAGGCACTTAGAGTGGTGGGACCGTCCACTGGAGCTCCTGCGGGAAACGTCCTTTTGGCTGGACTGGAGGGTGCGTGGGCCTGAGTGGACGTTTGCCCCATTAAAGGTGGAGTGTGGAGGGGCCACGCTGCCTGCAGAGGACCGGGCTTCAGGTGGGCAGACGCCGGGCTGGATGGGGGAGCTGACAGAGTCCAGTGTGGGCAGCTCGGCGAGCGAGGGCGGCTGTGGGCTGAGAGAGGATGGTGAGGGGGGACCGCGCTGGCCTATGGCTGCTGCTGAGGAGGGTCAGGAGCCCTGGGGAGGCTCCAGGCTGCAGGGAGGCGCTGCCTCCCTCTGGTGGACGAGGCGGGGAGGGCGGCAGTCGCCCTGTCCAGCTCTGCGTGTTGATCCAACGTGGATCTCCAGGCCTTTCGCAGGGGCCACGGGGCATATTCCTACTCCATCGTGTTCCAGCCGCGGGAGTCCCAGTGTCCGTGGCTCCCAGGACTCCTGCCGGCTTCTTTAATGTGATTTCACCAAACTCAGACGGTCAGAAATGTGCACTCGTTTGTTTCTCCCCCCAGTTAGGCTGTGGGTGCCCCGGGGGTTTGGTGTGTGGGGCTGCAGTGCGGGGCGGTGGGGCTGTGGGCGCGGGCGGAGCGGGGGCCGGGGCGCCAGGAGGGGAAGGGCTGTGTCAGGGGAGCAGAGCGGGCAGGAAGGACAAGTCAGCGTCCCCTCTCACCCGCAGGGCCTGTGTCCAGGACAGAAACTACGGTTCTGGGGACGCCCAGCGCCGCACCCCTCCGCATGCCCCTGGGTCAGGGCAGGGCCGCGTGCCCTGGGTCGGCGCGGCCGCGCGGAGCTCTGGCAGGACCGCGCGGACCCCATTGCCCCGGGCCCGCACTGGACAACGGCGAATTTGAGGCTCTTCGACTTTACGCTCCAACAATACGTTTAGGAGAGATACCTACGCACTCCTTGTGTAAAACTTGCACCGATGTGCCACGGGGAGTGTGTGTGAATGTCCGTCTCTTCACACCCTCACCACATCCATGGTGATTACGCGGGAGCAGAAGCCGTGTCCACCCATTTATCCACCTTCCCTCCCTTCGTTCACTCTCTGAGCACTTAGAGCCGCTTGAGGCGCTTTCCTGTGCAGGGCCCTGTGGGGGAGCCACGGGGCCACTGGGGAGCACGGCCATCCCATCCGGCCTGGGTCTCAGGAACTCAGGGATCCACAGGGCACATGACACGAGCACAGGGAGCGTCCCTGGACATGTCCCAGCACCAAGGAGCGGAGCCGGGGGTGAGCGTTCCGAGGGGGCCCACTGTGTCCGTCTGTGGAGGCTGCGCTGACCTTTTGGCAAGATGGCCAACGGGGGTGGCTGCAGAGAAGAACAAGCAGGGTCATGGGGACAGGAGAGAGGGCATCTCAGGGGACCAGGTGTGCAGACACAGGGAGGCAAGAGCAACCCTTGATGGGCCAAGAGCCCTTCGGGCGCAGGGTGTGCGGGTGCAGGGATGACGGAGCAGCGGGAGGGAGGTCAGGGGACGGTGAGGTGACTCGGACGGGGGATTGGCTGCAGAGCTGATGTGTTTTGTGGGTGACTTTCCTCCTGAGCCTGGGCTGCAGCGGGCAGGAGGCTCAGGACACTGGGGAGGAGCTGAGAAGTTACCCCGACCACGTGTCTATTGCCTTGGGTGCCCTGTCCTTGGTCATGTTTGTGCAGCCAGCAATTGGCCCCGATATCTGTTTTCCTGGGCTCCTACCTGGCAAAGGCCGGGAGCTGCCCCGGGTCCCTCGGTTCCAAGGGCCAAGTGGGGACAGCCCAGCGCTTTCCTGGTGGGACAGGGGCTCCTGTGACTCTCATCTTCTCCTGCCAATATTGTTCCCACTGCAACTCCCTTTTCCCAGGAAATAGGGGTGGGGTTTGGGATACTTTAGATACATTTTCCTTGTGTGCCCCAGGAAAGAAGAGACCTGGGATTTCAGGTGAATTTCTGCTAAGAGGAAATTGCCTTGAACAGCAAAAGCAAGGGAATGAACGGTCCTCTTTATTCAGACCCTCAGACCAGGTCACAGGTGGGTCACAGACTGCCCATTTCCCTGGAGGCCCCTGCTCCCTCCGGAGCCGTTGACAAGGCCTGGAAATAAATGTTAAAGACGCAGATGTTTTTCTCAACTGGGCGTGGCACTTTCCCCCATCCCACTCAGAGTGTGTGGGGAAGTGTGTGCGTGTGCGTGCGTGTGTATGCGTGTATGTGTGTGGAGCATTTTGGCTCCATCAGTCACTCGATGGGACTCCAGAATTTAGACTCAGAGATAGTAAGCATGTGGAAGGCTCAGGACTGCCCCACATAGCAAGGAACTTCCTGCGAAAATGCCAGTGTCAGCTCCTCAGAAGTGAATCAATATTTGTCTTTATAGCCCGTATCCTCAGCTGACATGGGATGTCTTTGTTTACTTGTCTGCCTTCTGTTTCCACACCTTTTAGAAAGTGAGCTCCACGAGCGAAGGGACTGCTGTGTTTACAGCTGTGTTTTCTGACTCTGTAACTGGGAACAACCGTGAGACTGACGTTTGAACAGTGTTTCCTGATACTTTGGATGCAAACAGTAGAACATGAAAGTGTCCCAAGGGCCTCTTTCTTGCTTTCTGATCTTCCCTCTTCTGTATGAAATACTATTTTGTGTTTATTTAAACAGCATTATGCTACATATAAGGCCTAGCTCTAATTTTCTCATTCCTCATTATCTTCTTTTAGATTTCAGCTTACAAAATATCGAGGCCTAGTTCAGTTGTTCCCAACTGCACTGACTGTCCTTGCAGAGGTGTCTGGCTGTGTCCGGAGGTGTTTTTGGTTGTCAGGACTGTGGGTGAGCTGTTGGCGCGTCCTGGGTAGAGCCCAGGGATGTTGTAGAAAGGCCTGCAGCCACGGAACAAGCCCCCGCAACAAAGAACGACCTGGTCCAAGACGTGACTGGTTCCCAAGCTGAAAACGCGTCTGCAGACCAAAGTCTTACTCTAGGAGTTTTAGCAAGCAAAATGCGAGCATCTCCATGACAATAAAGCGGCAACCTTTTAATATTTGAGGAGAACAAGTCTGTACATTCAACCCGGGCAAATGGGGCAGGTGGGGAAGGTGAGCCTCCTGGCGAGCCTGCGTCCCAGGGAGAAGGCAGGGAGCGGTGGGCAGCAGGGGCAGGGCCAGGGTTTTGTAGGAGCAACGTCCCTCCAGTGTGGACAGGAGGACAGTCCATGTGCAAAGGGACCCTGCCTGGCCTCCCCTGGGGTCACACAGGGGCCTCGGGCCCCCAGCTTCCAGGTCGACAGGCCAGGAGCCCCCTGGGCCCCCCTACCTCCTGGAGGCTGGGCAGGAGCCTGGGGTGCTCACTACACAGAAGTGGACCAGGCCGAGGCAGCTGAGGCCTGAGCTGGGGCGGGGGGACGCGGACACAGGCCACGTCTGGGTGTGACGCCCTTGGGGCTGGCAAAGGTGGGGACTGAGGCGTTGAGAGGGGCGGGAGGGCCGGGCTGGGGGTGCTGCAGCTGTGACTGGATGGCATGACAGGGGCCCCCAGTCTTCTGCTGGGAGCCGCAGTGGATTCAATATGGGGGGAGCGGAGCGCCCGCAGGAAGTGCAGAGCAGGGGCTGGGCGGTTGGGAGCTCATGACTCCAAACAAAGGCCTTTGCTCCCAGGGAAGGACAGGGGTCTGGGAGCTTGGCCGCCCTGTCAGTGGGGGCTGTGGAGGCCCCCGTGGAGGCGCCCGTGGAGGCCCGAGGCCCATGGCCGTGGGATGCAGGGCCCTGTAGGGCGAGAGCAGCTGGGACTGGAGAGTTCGGAGGTTCCCAGAAGGGACCCAGCAGGTGGGTGTCCTCAGTGCAATACGGGCCCCCTGGTGGCCTCTGCTGCGGCCTCAGGTCAGGCCTGAGGCCCTGGGGTCCAGTCCCCACCCGGCGGAGGATCTGGGCCCCGGGCTCTGCCCCAACACCAGCCCACACTCTATTTCTGACCCTCCCGTGGGTGGAGTTTCCAAACGCTTCTCAGACCTGACACCACACACGCTAGTTTCCCCCCCACCCCCACTTCAGTAAAGCTCGCCTCCTTCCCTCCAGCCTTCAGTTTACACGCAGGGCTCCAGAGCCCACCCACCCCTACTTGCTCTCTATCCTCTCGTTACAGTGTCTTGGGCTTGGGATGGACCAGGTGCTTTTCCAAATCGGCCACTTCAGGAACGTCTGCGGGCTTTGTATGGGTGGCACCCCGCAGTTAGACGCCCAGGCCTCTCTGGTGCACCGCCTCCCTCTCCGCTCTCCCTGCGGTCCGGTACGGAGAAGGGGGCTCGTCTCCTTAAACCTCCGGTCGCTCCCGCACCCCAGTGCCAGGGCCCCGTCACCCGCTTCCCTGGGGCCACCGAGTCCCAAACTGGGCTAATGCGCCTTTGAGATAAGACCCAGTGTGTCCCTCTGGTTATGTCTGTTTAGGGACACATTCTTTCTCCCTCCACCGCACCCCACCCCTGAGCTCCGTTGGGTTTTTATTTTATTTTTATGCTTTTCTGTGTTTTTCTCCTCATCTATACAAGTGCATACACCGCCACGGACCGCCCAAAGTCCAATGTTAGGTCTCAGTAGCTAAACACCCATGTGAGTATTCAGGTCTCTTCTGCCTTGTTACAAGACACCCTTCTGCCTCTGGGGACCACGCCCACATCTGGAGGAATAGCTTTCTCTTCTTCCCCACCCACCTCCCCCAGCTCCAGTGACCCTCTCCTTTGTCACTGGATGTTACCCTGAACCACACCTTCCCCCGGGGTGCTCGGCCTCTCCTCAACACTTGCTGCCCTCTCTGCTCCTCACCCTAAGCCAGGGCTCACATCTCAGCTTAGTGTTCAAGACACCCGTCGGCGGGAGGCAGCAACGTCTCAGGGAAGAGGAAGCGGGTCCGATGTCCAGAGCCTCTGCAGGAGGCTGCTGAGGAAAGAGGAAAGGCTCAAAGTCCTCTGCGGGGGCCCAGGCCACTCAGCATAAACCTCAAGGCTCACTACCTCTTCGAGACCGACACAACTTGCACCTGACCCTGCCCTGCTCTTCCAAACTGCCAGCCACTTCTGGTGTTTCTCTGAATGTTACCATGTTGCATACATGGCACCTACAATGTGCCATGTTAGCATGTCAGCATCTGAATGCACGCCCTAAATAGGGGAAAGGAAAGAAGGCGCTGAGATGAATAAACTGGGGAACAGAGCCGACTCGCTAGCCAGGAAGCTGCATCTCCACACCCCAGGGTTTGCAGCATTGGTCTGCCAAGGGCATTAACACTGTTCTTCCCTCTCTCTGGTGCCAGATGAATTCGGGGGCAAGGCAGTGGGAGAGGTGAGTGATGAACCATAGAAGTTTGTCGGTCTAACCAGGGGGTGTAAACCCCTCCCAAGCCCCCAGAAGTTTGGGACGCCCATTGGCCAAGTTGAAAAAGCTCCCAGTCCATCCCAAACCCAAGCTAACAGAAACCCAGGGAAGAAAGCAGCTCTTCCTCTCCCGTGCTTGAGACCCACACTTGCACGGTACACACCCCTGTTCCCTCCAGGTCTCTTGACCTCAGCAGCCGCGTGGCTCCTGGCTTCCAGGAGGGACCCTGCATTCGGAAGCACAGCATCGGGCTGCCGCTGGAGGCACACGCCGAGCTCGCTGGACGCTGGCCTGGCCTGGGCTTCAACGTGGAACATGATCTCTGAGCAGTGGCCATCATTCTGACCCCACAGAAGACAGGGGTGGACTTTTCCCATGGGGAGAAGGACAAAGACGGGACTTTGGAAAGTCAGGAGGGGGAGCCCATTCATTGTACACCCTCAGTAACCCTTACCCCAGGGCCCCATCCTCCCGTGCGGGCCTCAGGAAATGTGTTTCCTTTCGGCACTGCAAGAACCCCGCTTTCACCAATAACCCAGACGCACTGACGTATTCGTTGGTCGGCTAAGACACGGAACTGGCTTTGCACGTGCCGGTCCTTTGCCACAATTACTCTTTCAACTCCCCTATCACTTACTCCTCCCTGCCTTCAGAGCCTACTCAGATGTCAGCTCTTCGAAGGGTCTTCCCTGGTCGCATTCCCTAACATAAAGCTCTCCTACCCTCACTCACCCTGGCGGTTGCTCTCACTTTATTTTTGTAAGTAGAACTTATCACTCTCTCAAGTCACACTATAAAATTATGTGGTTACTCACTGTTCAATTAATGTCTGCCTCTCAGTCGTGGGACTTCATTGTCCACCTAAAATGAAAGAAAAAGGTTTTTAAAACTGCAGTTGCTGAAACCTGTGTTTGTGTGTTGGGGTGTTCTCGCAACTTCACATGGGCCGATTGCATGACAGGGGATCAAGGTGGGAAATGGCCACGTGTGGTTACTGGCGCCTGGGGCGGCGGCCTGCGCTGGCGATGGAGCACACAACGGGCAGGGGGAGGAGGGAGCGCAGCGTCAGGGGCCTGGGCATCCCAGTCATAAGCCTGAAGGTCTGTGGGCACAGTGTGGTCAGCCCTGTCTGTCCCACCCGGACTCTCCCTGCCTGAGAAGACCTCTGAGCTCTGCCACAGAGACCCTTAGAAACCTCCAGGGTCCCACCCTGCCCCCAGGCCTGTCCTGCCCCAGTCCCAGTGGGCCGCTGGGGGCTGAGCAAGCAGACGGGGCTGTGGATGCCGACAGGCGGACAGGCCAGGGTGAGAAGGAGCAGAAGGAGACTAAGACGGACCTTCAGCCAGGACCCCAGCAGGGAACAGGGTTGGGACAGGAGACTAGGCAGCTGTCACTCCACAGGGAGCACCACAGGGAAGGGAGGGGACCCCTGTCTCGTCTTAGGCAGGCCCTTTCTCCCCAGAACTCTCACGTGCGGGTGGAACCAGCCACAACTCTGAACCCGTGGGGAAGCTGGTGAGCAGAAAACAGACCTGGGAGGATCCCAGGTTTGGGGCCCGGCTGTCCCAGCGAAGAGCCTGAGGTTCTGTGAGCACAGCGCTGTGGGCCCCGTCCTCCCCCCTGGGCCTCCCGTCTGTCTCAGAAGGAGTCCTAAGCTCCGCCGCAGAGGCCCTCAGGGACTTTTGAGAATCACAGGGCAACCCCGCTTCTGTGCTTCTGTCCGTTCCCTGGCCCGGCGGGCAGGCAGGAGCTCAGCGCGCAGACGCGCCTATTGGTGCCCAGACAGGGGGAGAGACCACTGGGGAAAGGAGCCAGTGGAGACCAGAAGGGGCCCGCGGCAAGGACGCCCGCAGCGTGTAGGGCGGGTGGGGTTCTGCGAGGAGACTGGGGATCCCTGACTGCGAAAGGGCGCAGCACAGGGAAGGGCGAAGTCACCGTCTCCCGTGTCTCTCAGACGGGCCCTGCCTGCCCAGATCCCACGTGTGCAGGTAGAGCCGGCCAGCACCCAGAACCCGTGGGGAGCCTGGTGAGCGCTGGGTTCACCTGCAACCCTCTGGACTCTCGCTCCTCAGCCCCCTGATTTCAATGAGCCCAGCCAGTGCCCCACGTTGCCCTTGGGACAGTGTCCTTCTCCCCAAAGCCCAGGCCACTTGGAGGTACCTTCCCTGCGCTTAGGCAACAGTCGCGGGGGCCGTTCCAGTGCCCCTGGTTGCAGGGAAACAGCCGTCAGCAGCGCAGAGGGCAAGTCGTCCCCACAGCCCCGTCCAGTTGCCCTTTCTTCCTCGGGGCGGGGGGAGGGGGGGCCCTTGGTCCGCGGAACTGCTTTTGGGAGAAGAGAAACGTGTCTCTCCTGTCTCGTTAGGTCAAAATTGAAAAAACAGTTTCTGGCTGTGGTGTTACTTGGGTTGAAATAATTTAACAGGTCTCCTAAAGTTAGATTTTCTTTTCTCTAGTGCATTTGTCACAGTGAGTTTCATAAAACTTTTTTTCTGGCAAGGCGCTGCTGCCTTCTTATTGCTGCAAAGTGAAGGAAAAAGTTTTGAATATTTTCATTTTTTTCTGAATATAGGTTTTGGAGAAATTGATATTTCTCAAAGAAAATGTAAATACTAATTCAAAATTAAGGTAATTTGTCTAAAGAAAATGTAAACTCTAATTGAAAAGACATATCTACTCTATATGCATTGAAATATTGTGCCTTGTTAATAATAGCCAAAATATGGGAGCAACCTAGGCGTTCATCAATAGATTAACAGAGAAAGTAAATATGAAATACATATATTCAGGGTGTGGCAGAAGTAAGGCCTGCTTGAGTGTATTTGGTAGGGTAGTAATACGGGTATAATAATTCATAGTTTTAATTTGAACATTTCACCAAATTTTCACATGGTATGCTTGGGTGTGTTATTGTTACATCGTAGAATTACATGCTTATGATTTTGTAATGAAAAAAGAGCATTATTTATGCTAGACTCTGTATATAATCTATCTCATGATTATTTACCAAGAGGTAAATGCCTTTCCACTTGGCCCCAGAGATGGACAGAGATGGTAAGCCTGACTTCCCCAACATACACAAAAGGATGCTTGAAAAGTGAGGCCTGATCTTTTTTTAATTCAAAATAAGTTTTAGGGAAGGATCAATAAAAGCTCATGAAACAAAAATGTCGCCTCTTACGAGGTTACAGGACAGGTGAGCTTGGGAGGGGCTGTCTGTGTTGAGAGTACAGAGAGGTGCACGGGAACGCTTCGGGGCTCACTGCGGGGACATCGGGCTCAGGGAGGAGCTGCAGCCCTCTGCATATCCACTGCCCCCTCAACAGAGGCAGCCATTTTTCAGCAGAGTCAGGGCCCTATTCAGGTGATTGTTACAAAGCTCAGCGTGGACTGTGAATGGCGGAGGTGTCTAAAAAGAGAGCGTGGCCCCAGGTCTTAAACCCACTCTCAGTCACTCACATCCTCTGTTTTTCCACCAAAGTGCCTACTCTCCTAGCCAGCAACATCATGGTCATAAAGCATAAGGACCCTGAGGTAACGACCTGCTGCGCAAATGGGATTTTTCCCAACAATTCTTTAATGGTCTTAGTCTGCATCTAAGTCGAAGGATGACGGGACCACAGAACCCTGACCATAGACCCTGTCGAAAGGAAGGAGGCCAGGCAACTCCATCAGCTCCCCTGAAAGTCATTCCCTTGGACAGGAGTGAAACATGAGTGGCCTTCTCCCCTCACCTGTGTGATTCAACTCTGAATAATTTTTTGCCCTTTTGAAGTAGTTTTGTTGTATAGGTAGAAAATCCCTAGAAGGCTTCCATTGTTAATAAATGATCAGAAGTATTAGCTGACATTGTCATTGTTGTTGACTTAAGGTCACATTCCACACCAGATCCCACCTCTGGTTGGTCTCAGCTGCACCATCGTCACAGTACAGGTGACACTGAGTCCCTCGGAGGATGAGCAATGGTCCTGGGATGACCAGTGGGAGCACGTGATGAGCTCCCAAGGATACGAGCTCCATCCTTTTTCTAGGGGCCGTGTGGTGGGTGACTGGACAGGGCTGTGGACAACAGGAATGAACAGGAAGACCTCACGTGGGTAGTAACACTGGTCATTTTTTCCCTGATTGACTTTTCCACAAAAAGAAACTCTGAAGTCTTCTTGAGTATTTTTATTTTCATGGCAATAGACATTTGCATCAGTTCAGTGTGAGACTTTTTTGTTAATAGGATATAATTTGAAACATTGGCAATAGAACCAAGGCTTTGGCTCAAATGTCCTAGCTCAGACTGATGCTCACAAATTTAGAAATGACCTCACCTTTTATGGAGCTAAGTTTTACCGGGTCTCTCTTAGACACGCTGTGTCCCCTGCCTGTGCCTCTCATTCCTGCTCCCTCATGAGCTCCGGTTCAGCCCCGGCTCATTCTCTATCAGATGCTCCTCTTCAGAAAAATTTTCTCAGATCCTTTGGTCTAGGTTAGAATCCCAGTTTTGTTAGAATCCGTATATCACCCTTTCAATTTTGGTATCTCTTAGAGAAGAGAGTAGGCAAAGTGCGAGGGGGAGGCTTCCTAACCTCAAACGGCTATAAAAACTCCCATCCTAGGTCTCATAGAAAAACTTGCATCAGAGCAAACTATGAGGTGAATGTCAGCTCCTCTGCACTTAGCTAACTACTCAGGCCAAATCAGGAGACACCAGCCATGTGGTAGAACCAAGAATACGCTTCTTCTTTGTAGATGTTTGATCTAAGAGAATGTGACTGCAGCGAGAAGCACAGCCTTCTGGGAGATCAGGTCCTGGTTACATTCAGGCACATTCAGCCATTCTGCAATTCTGTGTACATTGCTGATAACCGACATCTTTTTATACACTGCAGGAACTGGTGGAGATGCAAACTGGAACTTGGCTGAAGGAGATTTAGTTGTGGTTCCCTCCACTCTGAAAAAAGTAGTTTTGTTATGACCTAAAGGCATTAATGTTTTCTTAAAGTCACTAACCTTTGGACAGGTTCTTTCTGACTACCGGCACCTGAACTTTAATTTTTTTAAAGCATTTCCTTTAAAAATGTAATTGCAATTTAGTAATTACAGATTCTTTCTCTGTCCTTTGAAATATACATAAGTCTCCTAAAAAGTTTCTTGTCAGTGTTAAGACCCAAAGAATACCTGTCTCAAAAGTTTGGACCCGTTGCTTTGAATTTTCATTTTCTTGGTGTCCCTGTGTCCCAGCCTCTGAGGGAGGGTAGGAGCCTACTAGGACATGTACAACCAAGATGTAAAAGGACCTTCTGTCAGGATTTTATGAGAAATTGTGCTTTCCTTTTGTGTAAAGCCAATGAGCAAACACAGAGGCCTATGATTCCTTCGCCTGTCCCTAAAACCTCCACAGCCTTCTGTTTCAAGGGTGTTACATTTCATCTCCCTGTATCATTGCATTGTCTTTCATGAAGTCTTTTCCTTCTTAAATTTGTTTGATGCATGGTTTATTTTGACATCAGCTCCCTGTAGTTAGCTGATCCTATCATCTTTCTCACAGTGTCAATTTTTACCGTGCTTTCAAATCTTCCAGTGACTTTGTTTATCTTGCTCACTGTTTTCAAGTAAAGGTTCCCAACGGTCCTGTCTCCCTCCTGACTTGGCATCCACAGCAGGAGGTGCCCTGACTGCCAGATCCTCCTGGGGCCCCAGGCAACCTTGGAGTGGACTTGGTCTCAGAACCTGAGATGCACAGGTATGAAAGGCCTCACCTTTGCAGGGACCTACCCATCAACAGTGTTCTCATTCCAAGCCCATTTTTATTGTACTTTTAAGAAAATATTATCACAGAGATTTTTAAAAAATATTTTGTCAAAAACCTCAACAAGTCTAGTAAACAAGCAGGATTCTGTCATATCAGTCACCTGCAGGCCTGCACTGGATGACCCTGTTTTGGGCCCTCCCTGACCTAGGGTTCAGGCCACGCATCAGCATCCTCATTCTTTGTTTTCTTTGTTGTTTTTACAAATTCTACGTGTCTGTCCTCAGAGAGTCTGCAACCAGAATCTTGGAAATGGGAAATAAATTTCTCCTCTGGTTCTGTTCCTTTCCTGCTCCCTGTGGCCTGTAGAGTCTTTGGCTGAAATCTTTGGAGAACTGGATGGAGATGGATTGTGTGTAAGTGGACGGGAACGTAGAGGGGAGCCGTGGCTGGGGCGGGGGATCTGCTCAGAGTCAGGATGAGAAATTGTAAAGCCCGCGGTGTTTTGGAGCGTTAGACATTGTATGGTTTCAAGGGGACCTAGCAATGCCATGCAGGAGGGCTCTTTTGGAGGGCTCAGATGAAGCTGAAGAATATATGTGAGGCTGCCTGTTGAGAGAAAAGCCACTGGGGCTGGTGTGGTGAATGGGGAGGAGACACCACTACCCCAGAAATGAATGGGCTTGAGAATAGGGTTTGGTGACAGGATAATGTCTTGGAGGTTTGAGTTAATGTTCTGATATTGGGACAAGAGGGAACACCAGATGCGCAGGCTGGCAGGGGACATGACACAGGGTATATGACACAGGGGACAAAAGGGGGAAGGAAACAGAATTTAGATTGGTAGTTTCCAAAGGTTTGAAAGTGATGGGTAGAGAGCAACCTCTCAGTGGGTACAGGGTTTTATTTGGGGTGATGGAACTGTGTTAGTCCTAGGGAGATGTGGTGGCTGCACAACACTGCGACCACATGAAATGCCACTGAACTGTTCACTTTAAATTGATTAAATATGAATTTCACCTCAAAAAAATAATATGCTGAATTAAAATAAACAAGCCATAAAAACATACTGTGTAATTCTGTCACAGGTGGACACAGGTAACCAGGTTCTTGGTGATCGTGGACAAAAAATTGAACCAAACACACAGAGTTTACAGCAGAAAACGAGGAAAAGCAGATCATCTTTCTCACAGTGTCACAGTGAAGCACACAGAACATGGGAGCAGGGCAACTCTGAGCAGAGAGGAGCTGAGAAGGGCGGGGAAGAGCCTAGCAGCAGCAGCAGCAGCCCCGAACTCAGGGGCTTTTATTCCTTAGGGTGGGTCTCCCATGATTTCCTTGATTGGATACTGGGAAGGGGGTTCCACAATGCTAATTTATTATAATGCTATTATAATGAAGCAGGGGTCAGGTAGCATCTTCTGCACAGGTGCAGTCCTGATCCACTAGAATTCAATGCTTCTCCAGATGCAGAAACTACCAGACTTAGGACAGGGTCTCCGCCCTTTATCCACCTTCTTTATCTCAGCCCTGGGGCACCTCTGGAGTTTCCTGCTTCCTGACTGTCTCCTGCCTCAATTCCACTTATATAAAATTTTAGAAAATGCAAACTCATCTATCGAGAAAGACAGATGATGAGTGGTTACCGGTGAACTGCGGGGTGGAGTGGGGTGCAAAGGGAAGAATTACAAAGGCACATGGGAAACTTTTGAGTGAAGTGGACACCCATGGGTTTTATTCATGTCAGCACTTACCAGGTTGCACACTTGCCATGGGTGGGTCCTGTCTGTCTCTCACACCTCAGTCAGGCCATGATCAATGCTGGGGGACACGAACTCCTTGTGGTGGAGTTAAGGGGAGAGAATGTTGTTCCTCTGTTACTGCTGTTTCTGAGGGGGCAGACCCTGGGTGTGTGCCCCCAGGAGTGTGATAATGACAACAGGTGGCTCTTTTTTATTATTATTATTATTTTTTTTAAGCACTGACTGTGCGCTGGGTACTCGAAGCACATGAGCTCATGTAATTGCCCAAACGATTCAATTAAACTCACTTACTTCACTCAACTTTCCCACCCCCGGGCCTTTGCACATGCTGTGTCCCCTGCCTGCACCTCTCATTCCTGCTCCCTCATGAGCTCCGGCTCAGCCCCGGCTCATTCTCTATCAGATGCTCCTCTTCAGAAAAGTTTTCTCGGATCCTTCGGTCTAGGTTAGAATCCCAGTTTTGTTAGAATCCGTATATCACCCTTTCAATCATGATTATATGTGTAATTTTTTCACTCATTTATAATTAAACACCAGCCAAGTGCCCATTATCTGCCGGAAACTGTTCTAAGTACTTGGAAATACAGCTATGAAACAGAAGAGACAAAATCCCAGTCTTCATCGACCTGACATGCTGGCGGAAGTGTGGCACAATACAGTATGTCAGACAGAAACAGTACACCTTGGGGTGAATGGTTTTTTTCTTTCGATTTAAAAATGTCGGAACAGCAAAGAGGACATGAACTGATTGGAGCGGAGAGAGTGAAGGGAGAGGAGATGAAGTCAGGGATGGAGGGACCATCGGCCAGAACTTTGGCTTTACTCCGACTAAACATGGGAGCCACGGGAAGGTCAGAGCAGAAGAGAGATATGAGCAATCTGTGTTTAGTGAAGGAAAGCAAAGCTCGGCCACCCTGAAGTTTCTGTTTTAAGACGCTGATTTTAAGCCATTTATTAAAAAATAAAAATAACACTGTTGACATTCCCTACTTTCCTGCGAAGGGATTCAGGCAGAAAAAACTTGCGTCATGATAAAAATCAGGATGTTCACCTTTGCCTAGTTTAATTAAGAATGGTACATGCATACAAGGGTTCAGGCAGGCATCTTAGACTAGATACCCCCTGAGTCCCACTCTTTCTCAGTGTCCTAGAAAAAACTGTCTTGCCCTGTAAACTCTCCTCTTTTAACTGCCTGCAAACTGCCCATTCTGACTTCTGAAATCTAAGACCTCATTTTCTCTTTGTTCTTCCTCCATTGTCCAACATGTCTTACACGCCTCATGTTGCCTCATGGCTGTTGAAATTTTCATGCTTATGTAAATTTTCCTTGCCAGTATAGTAAAACCTTGATATTCTCCTGCTACCCTGACACTGTTATTTAATGATCAGCTCAGACAGAAGAATTGAGGAGGTAGGGGAAACAGTTATTACTGTTTCTTAGCCTCCACGTTAGTCAGGATGCGTGTGGCTGCTGGGCTATGGGCTGGGACCCAGTGAGGAGGCCAGGGCAGTCGTCCAGGTGACAGGTGAGGGTGGTCTGATCAGCATGGAAGAAAGGGCCGGTCTGAGCCTGTTCTGAGTGCAGAGTTGAGGGATTTGCTGAAGAATTGGATGTGGGGAGTAAAAAAAAAAGAGGAGTTGGGAAAACACAGATTCAGAAAGATTCTGGCAGAGCACATTGAGATCAGTAATTTGGCTGGAATTAAGGATCTTTAGGCATCTTGAAGTGCCTTTTAAATATTAGTTGTCAAGTAATTAATTAGACATCAGCAGTAACGCCCACTTTGCCCTCTCGTCCACTGCCATGTCCCCAGCACCCCCGGGACAGTGCTCGGTAGGTTTTTGTACAAATCCATCACACGTCCCCAGAATCTATGAATTAGCAAGGGATAAACCATCAAAATCTCTCCTGGACACCCATACACAATATTTCTCATTGACAAAGAAAATACAGAGATGTCACGATGTTACCGTGACTGCAGGGGCCCTTACTGACCTCTATGTCATCCCAAGTCCCATCAGGGCCTTTCTGCAGCATGCATGCTGTACGCATTTTTGGAACTAAATTAAGTGAGACATGAAAGCACTTGGGTGATATTGAAACTGAGCAGGTGCCCCTCTGCAAAACTCCCCCGCAATTCCTCACTGATAGAGGTACAGCTTGACTACTTTAGGCAGCAACAAGCTCAGCAGGTACTAATTAAAATTAGGGGCATGTACAAAGCACAACAAAAGGTCTGATTAAGCAGTGAGTGTAACGGGGCACAGCCAGGGCTCCCCAAAAGGGTATTTGTAACGGGGTCCAGAGATTGGGGTGTCCAAGAAAAATATATTCTCCCCACCCCAGGGCGGGCTGCCATGGGGGATGAAAGCCTTGAGCAGGGCCATTGAGAGTCCTTTTGCATGTCAATAACAGGACAGCTTCGTTCCTCATTTGCAAAAAGGGATATTTTGCCTATCACAAAAGCTAATCAGGAAGGCTGAAAAAGACGTTACAGAATGTAATTAGGAGAGAAAGAGGAGAGACAGGGTCCTGCAGGAGAGACAAAGGGACACAGACTCTGGGGAACAGTGTGAAGACCACGCGGGAAGAAAGAGGGGAGAAAGGACTCTTCCTAATGGGCCGGGAGAAGGTGCCACATGGTTATGGATTAAGAGCTGGAGATCGCGGCGGCACAGTGGACGGTGCTGCGACCCGCCAGAGGCCTGCCTAGCCGAGCCCCGGACTTATATTCTTTTTTTCTTCTGAAGGATGGTACCCTGACTGGCCTAACTGAGCAAAGAGGGGAAGGCAGGACAGTGTGTGTGCTGGTGGTTGTTTCGAAGGGATTTTGAGGTTTAAGGGTGACATTTAGCCATTAATCAAACCTGTATAACTTTTGAATAAATAGTTTCTTTTCCTTTTCACCAAACTCTGCCATTCGGAGCCATAATTCCAAGGGCGGAGGGCAAAGGATCCACAACCGAGAGGTCCCGGGGAAGGAGGGTGTCGGTGTTTTGGTAATAGCATCTGGGCACCGCCCCCACGGGTCCTTTTGTTCGGTAACACTATTACCTATACCACTCAGAAACTTCCCAGATTCTTAGCTGCTCCAAGAACCAGGAAAGAACACCAACTGTCTTTCTCTGCTGTAATGTTACGGAAAGCCAGACTCAAGACACGATTCAGGGAACGGAGTAAGCCTTTATTCACACGCGCGGGCTCCGAGGAGGCAGTCTCCAAATTCTGAGCCCCGAATCGGGGTTAGATAGGGGTTTATAAGCCCTAGCATTCCGGCGGGAAACGGATGGGCTTCCCAGGTGGGGGAAGGGATTAGCATTCAGGTGGGAGATTGATGAGATTGATGTGCTACCCAGGCAGGGGAAGGGAGGTGAAAACGGGCTACAGGAACAGATAAGCAATGATTAACAGTTAACCTGGGAGGGGTCTCTGGCTAGGCTGCTCCTCCCAAGTCATCTTGCCCTTATCAGTAACATGAAGAACCTGAGGCTTCTGGAGGTAGGGTCGCCTGCCCATAGGCACACAGCCCACAGGGGGACTCAAACGGGCCCTGTTTTGTCTGTGGGCACTTGGCATCTGTGCTCCATTTTATTCTGTTTCCTCTTATATCACAGGGACTGAAAGGTTAAATACTACCTTTCCCCTGCTCCTAGTGATTGAGACTCCAGATGTGAATCAAATTCAGCCTCTGAGGTGCACTTGTGTGTAATCTGGAAGCTGGAGGGGAAATGGGGCCATTATTTCTGCTGCTGAGTGACTGCTGGGTGGCCTGTGGCAGACACAGCTTCACGTGAAGAAACAGGTGTTTCTTTCCCTCTGGGTGGGGCTGTGACCGTGCCACCTTGAAAGCAGACTTCCAGGGGTGACTCTCTAACTTCCATTTCTTGAGCCCTTCAATGGTTTTACAAGCACTTAATTCTTTGTTTTAAAGACATTTCCACACAAATGTCCAGGACAGGTTTACTTGTAACAGCCCAAAATTGAAAACAACACAAATGTCCATGACAGTGAATGGATAAACAAATTTGGTGCATCCCTAAAATGGAGTAGAACTCAGGGATAGAAAACAAAAACAAACAAACAAAAAAAGCTGTATCAAAATAATCACGTTGAGTTATGAAGCCAACCTCTGCACAAAATTGCATACTGTGTAATTCAAAATTTGAAAATTCTAGAAAACACCAACTAATCTATAATTGTAGAAAGCAGATGAGAATTTTTATATCACTGGGTGAGGGGGTGGGAGAAGAGCAGATGAAGATGTGAAGGGACAGCCTGAGGAGGCTTTCAGAGGACGGGACATACATAGTCATTATCCTCATTGTAACAACTTCCCTGCTGCGTGCGTCTGGCAAAACTTAATAAATTGTATACTTTCAATATGTTGTTTATTACATGTCAACAATAACAATAAATACAGGGAGTGGCAGAAGTAAGCCCTGCTTGAGTGTGATTAGTAGGATAATAACATGAGTGAAATAATGTATAGCTGTCACCTAAAATGTCATATGCTGTGCTTGAGTGTGATATTGTTATGTCACAGATTACATGTTTATGATTTTTTAATAAAAGATTTTGTAATTAAAAAGGGGCATTATTTGTGCCAGACCCCATATTTTATTTTTTTTAAGTATAATGTGATTTTATTTTCATTTATTATTGTTGACACTATTACAGATATCCCCCCATTTTCTCCCCTTTACCAAACTCCACCCAGCCCCTCCCTGCCACTGTCTTTTTTTTTAATTTTAATTTATTTTTTCAAATACATTTGTCTCTGCCCCCCCCCCCACCACTTTCCCTTGCCCCCTCCCACCTTCCCTCCCTCAGCTCTTCCCCTTTGGTTTTGCCCATGAGTCCTTGCTATATGTTCCTTGACTTTCCCCTTCCCTTCCTTTTCCCCATATTTTAAAAGTTAGCTCTGGCTGGTGTGGCTCAGTGGACCAAGGGCCACCCTGCGAACCAAAGGGTCACTGGTTTGATTCCCAGTCAGGGCATGTGCTTGGGTTGTGGGCCAGGTCCTCAGTGGGGAGTGTGTAAGAGACAACTGCACATTGATGTTTCTTTCCCTCTCTTTCTCCCTCCTTTCCCCTCTCTAAAAATAAATAAAATCTTTTTTAAAATGTATATATACACATGAGATATTGCTTAAAATATAAGTTTTCTATAAAATAGAAAACTCACGCTGGCTCGTGTGGCTCAATTGGTTGGAGCATCATCTTGTAAACCAAAAGGTCGAGGGTTTGATTCCCAGTCAGGGCACATGCCCAGGTTGCACATTCTGTCTCCAGGGGAGGTGCGTACAAGAGGCAAGCCAATCGATGTTTCCCTTTCACATTGATGTTTCTTTCTCTCTTTCTCCCTCCTTTCCCCTATCTCTAAAATCCACAAGCATGTTCTTGAGTGAGAATTAAAAAAAGAATATAGAAAACCCCCCATCCCCAAAATACCTAGCTGTTAACATAACTTTTTCCTGCACATTTTTCGACTTGTCCACCAGGGGGCAGAAGAGCAACTCTGCAACTGGAAGCCTCAGGCGGGATGGCGGACCCGACCTTAGCGGCATCCACAGCTCAACAGGGTCCGATCTCGCCATCATCAGTCAGTCACAGTCCTCCTCGCTCTCTAAGGTGCGCACACTGGACTCTGTCAGCTCCTCCATCCAGCCAGGTGCCTGCCCAACTGAAGGTGGGCCCTGTGCAGGCAGCTCTTCCTCACCACCCTCCGTTCTTCAGGGCAAAATGGCCTCTAACTCTTCAGGCCTCAGCCAAGAGGCCACTTTCTCCGAAATCCTCTCTGATCCCCAGACTAACGGAGACTCAAATACATGCTCCGGATGCAGGAGAAGCTTTCCTTCATGGCCCTTCTTTGGATTACAACTAACTCCTTGGAGCCAAGATTTACCTGAGACACTACTTTTGTTACAAGGTAAATGCCATGAGAGTAGGACTCACGTATTTCTTGTCTTTTGTGGAGTTTCCAGGACCTGACACATCACAGGTGCTCAGTAAACACTCAGTAAATGGATGAGGGAAATCACACAATGAGATGCTGTAATCCTGTTGGATACTTACCATCAGAAAATGGCTTTTTTTAAAAATAAACATGAAGGCATTGGTTTCAGCATGGGAAGAAAACCAGGGTCAGGCCTTCACCTTTCATGCAGTCAAGAGGGAGGACGTCAACCTGCTAACAGCGAGGGATCGGACGCCCTTCGTTTCCCGGGTCACAGCCCTCCCCCGCCCCACCTTGTGTGAGTGACGTCTCAGCTCCCCAGGCTCTGGGCAGCAGCCTGTGTCCTCCCTCTTCTTACACAGACTTGAAAGGGCAGAGACTCTGGATCCCCAACCACGGATAGAGTTTCTACCAGAGGGAAAAGGAGCCCACACAGGTCTCAAATAAATCAGGGAATGACTCCCCACCCCCTAGGTCCCTGGACTGTTAAAACACATGCCTTTGGTCCCTGAAAACATTTCACCAGCTCATGATGCCCTGAAGTAAAACTTCCTGTGAAGGATGGGACAGGAGGACCCAGGATCTGTGGTTACTTCTATCTCAGAGGGGCTGAGGGTCTCACAGGAAGCTCCCCTCCACTCTACTAACAGGAAAACCAACAGGATCCCTGCCCGAGTCTCCCCATGGAGCTGCTCCAGATCCTGGGCTCTATGGGGAGGTCTAGAGCAGGTGACAGGCAGGGACACAACACCCCAATGCTGTGATGAGAAACAGAGAACATTTGGGATCAACCCTTCCACCCAGCACCCTCTCCCAAAAGCCTCAAGAAAGGTTTCACTAGGCCCTTCCTTTGATACTTGGAGACAGAGAGCTTCCCCCCAAATAGCCCATATCCCCAGAGGAAAGCTCTCCAGACACTGGACTCACAATACTCTGGACAATGCCTGTCCTCTCACTGGGCTCACACTGCCCTGGGATGGAGTTGGGAAACCTGGGACCCACGGTGACAGGGCCCCAGCTGACGAGTCTCTCAGACTAAAGGTCAGAGCCACCTCTGCCCAGGGCGCAGGGTCAGCTCCCATTCTCTGGAGCCTGGTCAGCATGCCTGGCGCAGCCCTCACACTGGCTGCGTGTCCCCTCCTGCCCTCCAAAGGGTGGCGTGGAGACACACAGACGACACACGGGAAACTAACCCATGAACCTGGCTTTGGCGAGGGACGTGGGGAAGGAGCCTGACTTCCATCCCCCGCTCGGGCAGGCTCCCTGGGCCCCTCAGCTAGGCCAGCTCCATCCCTTCGGCTTCTTTCAAGGACTGTGAATAGATCTGACAAGCTCAGAGACCAAAAGCAACCCCACTGGGTGGCCTGGTCACTAGTTCCTCACTGAACAGGTGATACAGCAGGTGGCCATGCCCCAGGCCTGCAGCTCCCTTAGAAGAAGTCAGTCTTTACCCTAAGTGAGCCCTGATGCCTGTTCTTATGAGTCCTAAATAATAAACCTTTAACACAGCAGAGTGACTTTCTCTGCAGACCATTCAAAGGCACAGACTCTAGAACCAGGCTACAAAACCACAGAGCCCCTCATGTCCCCTGGTTCCCTGCAGACCCTCTCTATGTGCTGTTAATGTCAATTGTCCCATCCATGTGAAAAAAAAAAGTTTTCCCTTTTGCCTTTTATCCATTTCTAGAGATTTCCCTGCTATGCTTTTTCTCACCTCCTGATGGAGTTCACACAACTTTTTATCTTCTCCTTTGATTATAATGTACAAAATAAGCTAAAAAAACTGCTGTTCTTTGCAAGATTTCAGGTCCTGCTCCCAGGCATGTCATCAATTTGGCTCAAATAAACTCAAAAATTCTCCACAGGTTTGGACGTTTCTCACTTTGACGGCCTGGGAGCCCCACTCTCAGGCATCCCTGTGCCGCTGCCCCCTTATGTGTGGCGCCACCTAAGGGCAAGGTGAGGTGACCACAGGAAGGTCTCCCAAGCAGAGGTGAGTTGCTGCTCCAGTGATGAGGAAGCACAGGGGCAGGCTCCCCCAAGAGAAATGGAGAAGAAATGCCTCCCTGAAACTGTCCCCCGAAAACAAAGGAGGCCACAGCCCTCTCTCCCCAAGACATGCTGGAAACCTTCCCCTTCACACCCAAACGGCAGGGTCTCCCGAGCCATCTGGGCTTTGGTCTGTTCCTAGAAGTAAAGGTCAGGCTGGTGGCACCTGAGACAGAAGGAGGGTCTTCCCTGCGATCATCAGCCACTTGACCTTTTCTCACCCCCAGAGTCATCTGCACGACTTTCTTGCCAGCAGACAATGTAATCTTCTCAGAGCATTTGAGAACAAGGGGTGCCCAGCTGTGCTTCTGTGTTAAGCTTTGGGGGCCCCTGGGGCTCTCTGTGTGAGGCCGACAGACCCAGGACCGTGACATGGCAGAGGCTAATGCTAGGGTGAGCAGGTCATCCGCTCAGGACGCGTGTCTCCATCAACCTTGCTGTTGCGAGTGGGCTCCGCACGCCCGTAAGATCAACCTTCCCTGAGAAATTGTCAGATGCAGGGTCTCTGGTCCCCCCGACACCCGCCAGGTCAGCAGCTGCATTTCTAACAGGATCCAGAGACCTCCCCTGGGCACAGCAGAGCAGGAGGGGCTGTTCTACATCCGCATCACAAGGTCTCATTCTGCCTGAGCATCCGTGTTGGCTGGGCAGCTTCAGAAGCAGCAGTTCTAAATTTGGGCATTGTAATTTTTAAAGATTTTCACAAGCGATCTGATGCACAGCAAGGATGACATCCCTGTGACAAGTTTTCCTGAGGTAGCGTCAGAGCTACTGCTCTGAAGGAAAAAGTCAAATACAAAAGAGAGCAGCTGTGGGAGAGGCTACTGGGCACCTGACAGGAAGCTGTGGGAGATACCTGGGACCTGGACACCCCAGCCTCATGCTTCTCCAAACTGGGAGCCTCGTGCAGAGGCTCTCAGCAGTTCCCAGGGAACTGAAATAAAAAGAAACAGTAAACTAGAAGAAGGAGACAAAAGTGGCAAAACTGAGGGGAGGGAGAGGGAGGGTCCTGGGCACAGGCTCTGCCTCCTACCCACGTGACCAGAGGGGTGATCTTTCCATAAGAGGAGGCTCAGTGCACGGGAGGAGGGACAGCAGATTCACAGAAGAGCCTGTGAGCCTTACTGCACCTCAAGCTCTTCTCGTAGAGGAAGGGACGGAGCAGGCAGCTGACACCATGGTGTTCCCCTCAGCACACACCCGCAGAAAGCGCGTCCCCTGGCAGGGGCTCCTGCTGACTGGTAAGGAGGGGACAGTCCCTGGGCATAGAGGGAAGGATGGGAGACAAAGACCCACTGGAATCTACTGGAAAACACAGCGCTCTGAGAGGGGGCAGAGGGCTTCTGTTTGGACCGGAGGGGAGAGGGCGGGGGAGACACTTAGGATGGGGAAGGGGCTCGGCAGCAGGGAAATCTCATGATCTGGAAGTGGTGAGGGGCAGGAGAACATCAATTGCTGTTCATTTCTAAAGTTCATCACTGAGTATTGAATTTTGAAAACTGATGATAATAATAACAATTTATGTCAGGGGACAACAGAAAAAATTTAACCAGGGGCCCTAAACATTGTCCATATTACCAACCTCAGAAATGGGTGAATACACCCCAGGGGGTGCAGGACCCTGGGATCACTCACTCGTTCACCTAGAGGTGCTCGCAGCCTGTTGCAGGCACTGGGGGTGCAGCAAGGCCAGACAAACCCCAGCCTGCACGCACCTCACTTTTTATGTGGAGGAGACAGACAAGGAAAGATCTAGATGTGATGTCAGGTGCCCACAAGTCTCATGAAAGGAACAGAGTAGGGACAGGTCACAAAGTGGAGGCCCAGAATCTTTAGAGAAGGTGGTCAGTGAAGGTGTCTCTCAAAGATACCCCTGCATGTCCGCAAGAATCTGAGGGCCATGGGGAGGTGATCCAGGAAGGCACCTGGGGAAAAGTATTTGAAACAGAAAAAATACCAGGTTCAGAGGGGCTGAAGTAAGGGTGGCCATCCTGCTGACCTCGACCATGGAAACACACACCCACACGCCCCCCCCCACACACACACTTACATGGCTGAGAAGGAAAAATACCTGCTCAGAACCCAGGGCCTCATCTTTCCATCCCAGTACATTGATCCAAATATTGATCAAATTCTCTCTTTCTTTCTAGCTTCACTGTTAACTTTCTGGAGCCCACCGACCACGGCCCAACTCGCTATTGTGTCGACCAACGCTGCCGAAGGGAAGGATGTGCTTCTGCGCATCCGCAATAAGCCCCACGATGTCGTAGGCTATATGTGGTACAGGGGCGAAGGGGCAAGCGCCAATCGTAATATTGCGTCTATTGCAGTAGGCCCAGGACTATATGCCACAGGGCCTGCACACAGTGGTCGTGAGAAAATTAATAACGATGGATCCTTGCTGTTAAGGAAGGTCACCCGGAAGGACACAGGATACTACACCATAGTAGCCTACCTTCATGATTCAAAAAAAGAAATAGGATTTGGACGGCTTAATGTGTACCGTGAGTGACTGCCCTTTGACCTCTGGGTGTCGGGTGGGTGAATGCTGCCTCACACACAGGGCTGACAGCCCTGGACTCTGCCCCCACCCCCCTCTGCATCACATCCCAGGCTGGGGCTCGGCATTTAGTGCAAGGCACACACAGTGGAGACAAATTTTCTAAGATCAGAGCTCCCTTCCTGGATTCCAGCCCTGCAGACATTCACTGCAGAGAGAAGGACCAGTCTGATGGGAGTAACTCAGTGGACAGAGACCAGTCTCAGTCCAGCTCCCTGGGTACCTCTCCAAGACCATGACCCTGAGACAGACCCTGCAGGGCTGGGTCAGTGCCTGACCTGAGGAGCCTCCTGGAATTTTCACAGAGAAGCTCAGCTCAGGCAGCTCCTTCCCACACACCTATGCTAGGGCTTTTGACTCCAGGAACCTTGAGGAGCCTGTGTCAGCTGGGTTTGACCTCCTGGGAAGGGATGACTGGGAGCAATGGTTTCCTGGGTGCCTGAGTCACAAAGCTCCTGAGCTGGTCATCAACCAGGGATTATCCCCAAAGGTCACATCTGGGCAGGGATGGAGTTGTGTTTTTCACCTGACACTGTGGGGGGATAGCATAGCAAGACAAGGCCCCCGAATCATTTGCCAACTCTCCTGAGGGACTTAGGAAAGTCCAGAGAAAGGTCAGCATCCCCAGAGAGAAACAGGAGAAAAGGTGCTCCCGGCAGCTCCTCATTCCCCAGGGATCAGCCCGGGGGGTTCTCTCTGGGAGTCGGTCAAGAACAGGTGCCTCTTATTTGAGCCATTCTTCTGTCCCAAGATTTAGGTCAGAGACTATGAGTATTTTACAGTTAATACACTGACAACCTGGCAGCCAAGTATTCATTTTCCTCCATTGAGGAGAAACTGAGGCACAGGGAGACACAGTCACTAAAACAGAACCACACAGACGATGAGCAGCTGATCAGAGTCACTTGAGGTCCATCTCAGCCACAGCCCTGTCCTCTCCTCCATCCCGGGGGCCTTAACAGGTGTCTGTGGACCCCTCAACTGACCCTTGGTTCAGACCCTTTCCTCTTAGGCCTCCTTAGCTCAGAGGCAAAGATTCTGGTCTGGGGAGTAAAGGGAAATGGAGAATTAATCTGTTTTTACTCCAGAATGAAATTACCTGCAGTGACAATCAGAGTCGGTGCTGGGACTGCCCAGGCCAGCCCTTCAGGTCCACACCTCCCCGCCCGCCCGGGGTTAGGATTAGGGGCGTGAAGTCACTTCTTTGATTCCTGATGAGTTGGTGTCCCTCCCACCAGATGTGAAGGAAAGGACTTTGCCTCCTCACTCCCCACTCTCCACCTGCAGCCAGCTCAGGGACCAGCATGTAACAAACGCCCAATTGCTTTTTTTTAAAAAAGATTTTATTTATTTGTTTTTAGAGAGAGAGGAAAGGAAAGAGAAAGAGAGGGAGAAAAACATCAATGTGTGGCTGCCTTTCATGCACCCCCTACTGGGGACCCGGCCCACAACCCAGGCATGTGCCCTGACTGGGAATCGGACCAGCGGCCCTTTGGTTTAAAGGCTGGCGCTCAGTCCTCTGAGCCACACAAGCCAGGGTGCTTTTGATAAATTAGAAAGAAATAAATGGTGATTGAATGAATGATGTAAAATCTCGTCAGTGACTAAAACCTGAATGCAGAGTGTTTGGAATTCTGGAAAACAAGACATGTTTTCTGTCCTGCCAGGGGCTGAGCCCCATGTTTCAGGCTTTTTGCGGCTCTCTAGAGCAATACTGCTTCCTGAAATTGGTCATTCGCCCTGAAATATTTATAATTTTCACATACAGAAGGTTTCTAATTCTTTTCAAATTTCTGTCTCATAACCACCAAACACAAATGGTCCACAAGAGCCATAATTTTAGCCGGCCCATGCTCCCCACTTGCCATCCGCCACGCGCCGTGCAGCCCCGGGTCCCAGGCCCCCTCTCCGTCAGCCCCACCCTCTGTTCCTCCACAGGGCCTGTGAGAGTGCCCACCCTCCGAGCCAGCAATACCACAGTCACCGAGAACAAGGACACCGTGGTCCTGACCTGCGACACAGATGCAGTCTCCACCCAGTGGCTGTTCAACGGCATGAATCTGCGGCTCACGGAGAGGATGAAGCTGTCCCGCAACAACAGCACCCTCACCATAGAGCCCGTCAGGAGGGAGGACTCGGGGAACTACCAGTGTGAGGTCTCCAACCCCATCAGTTCTATCGAAAGTAAGCCTCTAGGGCTGGATGTGAAATATGAGTGACACTTGTCCCCTCCTCCATGTTATAATACTTTGAATAAATTTGTTTGCACTCATTAAACAGATTTGTTTTGAGGGTGGAAAGTACTTAGAAGACTAGGAATTTGCCAATAAATGATCAAAAATGTGATCTGACATTGTCATTATCGTTGATTTAAGGTCATATACCACACCAGACCCCCCCTTCTGTGAGGACTTACTTGCACAGTCCCCACAGTGGAGTTGACGACGATTCGCTCCCAGGACGGGCAGTGGTCGTGAGATGACGGGGGGGGGGGGGGGGGGGGGGGGACGGGAGTCGGGGGCGGGGGGGCGGGCGGGGGTGCATGCACCTCATAAGCTCACAGGAATCCAAGCTCTTCCCTCCTGCAGGGGGATCGGTGGAGGGCGTCTCGACGCTGTTGTGGACAACAGAACTGGACAGAGGGGTACCCATGAAAGTAGAAAATCACCAATCTCTTTCTTCCTTTCTTCAGAAAATTTCTAAAGCCTCTTGAGTATCCTTATTTTCATGGTAATACACTTATTTGCATAAGCTCAGTAAGACACTGTCCTCCTTGTTAACAGAATATAATTGGAAACATTGGTAATACAATCAAGGCTTTGGCTCAAATGTCCTAGTTCAGCCTGATGCCCACAGAATTAGAAATGACCTCACACTTCGTGGAGCTAAGTCGGACCTGATGGGCCTTTTGGTCTCTCGTGGAGAAAAGAGCGTCACCCAAAGCTAGAGGGACTGCAGGTGAAGGGGGAGGGGGAGGCTTCCTAACCCAAGGGACTGTTAGAACTCTCACCTTAGGTCTCATAGAAAAGCCTGCCTCAGAGCAAACTCTGTGGTGAATGTCGGCTCCTCTGCACTTAGGTAACTAATCAGGTCAAACTGAGTGATACCAGCCATGTAGGATTAAGAATACCGTTATTCCTTGAAGATGGTATTGGACGAAAGGGAAGGTGACTGTAGAGAGAAATATAATGTCCTAAAGGAGAACTCCAGAAGCACAGCCTTCTGGGAGATCAAATCCTGGCTCTGTTCAGGGACTCTCAGCTGTTTCCACCCGTTTATTAATGGCTAGAAACTTGCACCTCTTTATAAATTGCAGGAGCTGATGGAGATACATACTGGGTGTTGGCTGAAAGATTTAGTTGTGAGTCCCTCCACTGTGCAGAAAACAGTTTCGTTATGACCTGGAGGCCTTAATGTTCCCTCAGAATCAGCAGCATTTAGACAGGTTCTTCCTGACTACATGACTCTGTTTTCCACTTTTTAAAGAACATTTCTTTTAGAAAGGTGATTGCAATTAGTAATTTTTTTCTCTTCCCAGTTGACATATACTTGTCTTCTTATCTGTCTCAAAAGCCTGGGCCCATCCCTTGAAAGTTATTTCTCGTGGTGCCTCTGTGTCCCTGCCTCTGAGGGAGGGTAGGTCCCTAACTTGGGTGGGAATCTGTACAACCGAGATGTAAAACGATCTCTTGTCAGAATTTCATAAGAAGCTTTACCCTTCTTTTGTGGAAAGCCAGTTAGGAAACACAGATACCTGTGGTTCCTTCTGCTGTTCTTCAACACTCCCCAGCCTTTTCTTTTTCATGAGTGTTGAGTGCAGCCTCAGTGTGCTATTGCATGGTCTTTAACAGTCTTTCCTGTCTCTTTAAATTTGTTTGATGCATATTGTACTTTGACATCACCTACCTGTAATTAACTGATCCTGTCATCTTCTCACATTGTCAATTCCTACCATATTTCCAAATCTTCCAATTTCTTTTATTATCTGGCAAAAATCCTCCAAGTATAAGTTTTCAATTTTTCTGCCTCTCGTCTGACTTGGCTTCCAATGCAAGACATGACGTGACGCCCAGATATCCTGGGGCTACAGGTGCCTCAGACTGGCCTTCACTCGAACACAGCGAAAGACGCGCAGGCCCGAAACCTTGCCCCTCTGCCGCGGCCTAACCATCAACAGTGTTTTCCTGACACATCCATTTTCCGCTCACCTTCAAGGAAGGAGATCATGAAGTTTTAAAAGGTATTCTGTCATGAAACTCACCTTCCGTAGTAAACATGTGGGTCCCTGTCACGTCAGCCGCCTGTAGGTCTGCACTGGACAACCCTGTTTGGGGCCCTCTGTGACCTGGAACTACGCCTAGACATTCTTGTCCTGATTCTTTGTTTTCTGTTTTGTTTTGTTTTGTTTCGGGGGAGAGGTATTTGTTTTTATTTTTTTAATTTTTATATTTTTACCAATTCCACAGGCTTGTCCCTAAAGAGTCCATGACTGGAGCCTGGGAAATGGAAAGTAAATCTCTCCTCTGGTTCTGTTTCCTTTCCTGCTCCTTATCGCCTCTGGGGTATTTGGCTGAAATCCTTAGAGACCTGGCCAGATGGGAATCTTGGGTAAGCAGAGGTTGGCATAGAGAGGAGTCATGGAGGGACGGGGTCTGCTCAGAGTCAGGATAACGAATTGTAAATCCTGGGGCATGTGGGTTCTATGCATTATATAGGTTCAAACGAATTTAGGGATGTCATGTAGGAGAGTTTTCTGGGGGGGCTCAGAATGAGACTGCGGAATATGAGTGAGGGGCTGACCTACTTGTTGAGGGAGGAGCCACTAAAGCTGGCACGGTGAAGCAGGGGGCACCTTCCTCCAGACTTAAAGGGTGTGAGGGGTGAGGCACAGGGTTGGTGAAAGAATAATGCTCTTGAAGACTCAGATTAGTGCCCTGACCTTGGGACAAGAAGGAGCAGTGGGTGTCTCACCCAAAGCTGTTATGGGGCAGGGGACAAGAAATAGGAAACACGGGGGAGAAAAAGATGACCCTCTCATGGGGGACAAAGAGTCTGAAGAGCAATGAGAGATTGTAAAACTGGGGACACCATGAACCTCAGAGATGAGCCAAGAAAGTTTAAAAATTTGAGTCAGGAAGGGAGTTGGGGCGTAGGGGGGGTCAGACCAAAAAAAAAAAAAAAAGCCTGGGGAAGCCTGGGATAAAACCTGGGAAAGGTGAGGAATGCATGCAAGGCCAGCTTGGCTGTGAGACCAAACGGATGGCCAGAGGGTCTAGTCTCTAGTTCCGACCTAGTGGAGACGCGTGCAGCAGACTCTCAAAGTGCTGTTCAGGGGCAGCAGTTTCCACGTGGCCCGGGAGGGCCGTGAAAAGCCAGGCCTTACTTTCATACCACAAGACGTGCCTCAGCTGAGTCAACAGTTAGCCACACCCCAGGGGATTTGGGTGCCAGTGAGCAAGGCTGACTAGGAGCCTGGGGATAAGCAAGAAAGTGGCTGATTGTGTGTGTCAGTGTCGGGGGAGTATTGAGGGCTGGGATGAACTTGGAATGAGAGGAGGCTTTTCCTTTTTTGTGGACTAGTCAGAGTGAACGGCCTGTCTCCACAGGTGAGAGCTATGTGGCGATGATCTGGCCACCTCTCCTTGTCTGATTCAGATGTATGACCTCCATCTGTGATGGATGCTGCTCTCCCCAGCTGACCTGAGGCTGGTGGGTGCGATGGAACCCAGGCCACGATGAGGAGGTCAGGCCACCTGGTCACAGTTCAGACGCTCTGTCTCTCCCGAGGCCTGGAAGCTGTCAAAAGCTGCCACTTTATTGCTGCAGAAAGCATGGCACGCTGCAAACCCCAGGAGTCTGCACGTGATTCTCGTATTAGGTCTCACCAGAGGCTTCACCAAGCACCTTTTATTCTAACATCAGTTATTATATGTAAGTAAAGTACAGCCACTTGGTCTTTACTACGGAGGATACGTCCGGCATGGCCCAGACAATTGGAGCCATAAAAGCTTCATAGATGTGGCAGATCCCTGAATGGTCACAGATGTGGGTATCCCTACGGCTCACGCTTTACTTAACCTGCTGATCACTGGAGCTGATCCCGTCACTGGTGTCTCCACAATCACTGATGTCACCATCTTAGAGCATCCACATTAGCAGGCACCCACTTCTACCCTTTGGAGCCCAGGTGTCTTACTAAGGCATTTAGAAGACTTACCATTTTGATCACCTTTAGCAAACAAGCCTCTAGTTCTCACGATTAAAAATGACATTAACTGTAGGTCTGATGTTTTCAATGACTGGAGTTTACCGTAAAATTGACTTGGAAGATAAACACACCCATTCGCCCTGCTGGGGAGGGCCGGCTTCATGGGTTCACAATCTATGCAGTCATTTAGAAGGGCCTGCGGTAGGTTTAATACTCTGCTTTTGTCATTTTGAAATTCTTAATAGCTTTTGAACAAAGAGCCCAGCTTTATCACCTGACACTGACTTGTCCTGGTTCTGCCCCTAGGAATGACCCTCCATTGGAAAACATCGTTTAACCCTATTGGGAGGTGTAAATTGTAATATAACCACCAGAGGGCGGTATCACCACAACTAACCTGGAGGGACTCTGAAGGCACGTGGAGAAATCTCTTACTTCTTTTACTTTTTTTTTTTTTTTTTGCACTGCAAGCGTCTAATGAGCAGGACCATTCCACCCCTACTTTTGTAACTCATAGAAGGATGGGTCCCTATCTCTGATGTACTGCAGAGATTGAAATTTAAAGAAATCACAGTCAATTGGCTCAAATGTAAATAACATTAAATAGACACAATAAAGTCTACACTAAATATTGGTCTTTAAAAAAATGTTGAAGAGAAAAGATGGAGAGAGAGTTGGTGATGAGAAAGAAAGCGGCTGAATTATCTTATTCCAAAAGGAAAAACTTTGCATTAGACAATGCCTTAAAATGAAAAACCAGTACATAGCCTCAGAGCGTGTTATTTAGAGATGACTTTGGTTACATTGCAGGAAACTGTTGATTTGAAGATGATGTCCTCAGCGTGGCTCAAATAGAAGAGCCAAAACCTTCCTGCAATCACTCTGAACCAGCACACACAGAGACACAGGGCTTATCACAGCAACATCCAGTGTCGTCACAAAGACAAAGAAAAACGTCCAACAGGAGGGGGCCATTAACTGGCTCTACTCACAGTGTGGGGCAACAATTTTTATTCCAGTCACAGTGGGAGTTAAAATCTCCTTGAGGTTGTAGGTGATCACATCAAAACAATATGCCCCCTCTGACTAAACATGCCAGCCTTACACAATGACTAAAATTTGCCTAAGAAGCCCAAAGTTCTTGGCTTTTTGTTCAAATAACATATGATGGGCACTGACATGTTTTCTGTGTTTGTTGTGTTTTTTTTTAATATCAGAAGCATAGAATTTAAAATTATAATCTGATTATGAACCAGTCCAGAAATAGCCTGCCTTATTTTTGTAGAAAAGTATTACTCATATAAATTAAGTTTTATGTATTTGGAAGTAGAATAAAGATGCAGCTTCCAGGGTGATCTCCAAAGGTAGGACTGGGAATTTCCCTCCCTGAGGAACCTGATGCTACTTCCTGGGTGAAAACGCGGCGGGCACAGGACCGGCTGCACTGGACCTGGGCCACAGCCCCCGCGGCAGCCTCTGCGGCAGCAGTCTAGGGCCCACCGGCCCCACCGCCCTGAGAGCTGGGAGAGGCACAGCCCACTCCTCACAAAACCACTTCCTTCCAGGGTTCACACACTGAAATTGTTGTAAAAAATTCCATGAATTGCTTTGTTCAGCTTTTCAGTTTTCTATGTGTGTTTCCAAGGAGTTTTGAAGAAAATGAAGATACGAGTTCAGCCAATCTGGGGTACCTACCCTAAACATCCTTGGGACACCTCTAATGTGACATGTGCACAATCAAGATCTTTATTCTCCCTACCTCCCAATCTGGTCCTTGCAGAGTCTTCCTCTTCTCAGTCAAGGTCAACCCCATCCTTCCAGGTGCTCAGGTATGAAATCTTGGCATTACCCTCGATGGCTCCCTTGCTCTCACACTAATCACTAATCCATCAGCACACCTGCAGTCAGTCTGAAATGTATAGAATGAACCCCAACGCTCAGGCCCAAGCCACCGTCTCCCCTGCAAGGGGTTATGGTAACAGTCTCCTAACTGGCCTTCTTGCTGCCTCCTTGACCATCTCATATCAATCTCACGGTGTAACTGTAACAGTGAAAAATTGTAAGTAACAGTGGGAAATTGTAACCCGCCCCACCATTCTTTTTGACATGATGTGTGTAAATGCTGACTCTGACTAATATGTAGCTTGTAGACAAACAGCATATTCGTATAGGAATCCTAGGAACTAGCCTCAGGAGATACAGACTCTGACTTTCGGGCATCCCAGCTTCAGGAGATTTGCTGACCTTCAACCACGGCCCCAGGATGATTTGAATTCAGGATGAGTAAACCAGGAAGACATACATGAGACCATCACTCACCTTATCAGAATGGACTATGCTAGTCTGCATGCAGAGAACTTTTCAACCCCCTCCATCAGTCCCTTTGTTCTGTTCCCTTCTCCCTCCTTATGAAAACCTCTGCCTGCACTGAGACATGAATCTTCCATCTTCACTGAAGATGGGCTTTGTGACCTGAGTCCCCCATCTCCCAGGTGGCCAGTACCCGAAAATAAACCACTTTCTTTTCCATCAGCACCTGCCTCTTGAGTACTGGCTTTCGTAGCAGCAGGCAGCCAGACCTGCTTTTGTTTACAGGACATCTGAATTCTTAGAGATGGATTCTCTTAAATCCCAGGTCAGATTATTCTTTTTGTTCTCAAAACCCTCCTGTCACTCCTGTCCCAATCACACCCAAATCCAAAGTCTCTACCACAGTCCACAAGGTCCCACATCAGTGCTACTCAAAGTACCAGGCTGCGCAAGACAGGGAGTTCCCACCAGAAGGTCAAACCATCAGTGCTTTGGTTCAGAAAGGCTTGCAGTGAAGAACACGTTGGCTGAAATGAACAAGACACCGAGTGATGTGGTTGGTCTGCTTTCTGTCCCAGGCTCTTTAGCTCCCTGCAGACGGCCCTTTGATAGCACTGCCCTAAAAAAATGTGGTCCCTGCCTCCACTTCTCACATCATTCTTATTTATTCTGATCTTGGAACATGGGAGTCATCCTCCGGCCCCAGAGTCTTTGCACTGGCTGTTCCCTCTCCCTAGAATAACTTTCTTCAGAGATCTGTGTGGACCCCCTTCCCTCTTCTAGGTCTCACTTAAATGTCACTTAGTCATGGAGGAGTTCCCTGACCATTTTATATAATAAAGTAGCTCCCAACCCAAACACTTTCTATCTCCTTCACTCCACTTTATTGTCATTTAGAGGACTTACCACCAGTTGAAATACTGCTTGTTTATTGCTGGGTTGCCGCTCTCTCTCCACCAGCATATCAGCTCCAGGAGGCCCGAGGCTGCCAGGTTCACTTCTCTGTCCCCACAGCCACTGTCGGCCTGTGCAGAATGTGCGCTCATTGTTCAAAAGGGAACTCACTCACCTGTGAATAGTTGCACACTGGGAAGTAAGTACATTCCTTTCAGTTTCACTGACGATAAATTGAGAATAATTCCAGCTCTGTCAGCATGTAAGAATCATATTAACAATTGGATTCTTTCCTCATATCCATTGCTATGTAACAAAAGACTCTAAACTTAAAATTGCTGTATGTCTGACATAATGAGAAACCTGAAAATGACAAACTCCAATCGTGATAATAAATCGTCAAGTTTTGCACAAGGTACTGAAGACCCCAGTTCTCTGGGGTGAAGTTCTCTGGAGAAGGGACACTGGGGTCACTTTGAAGAGTCCACCTACCTGACCTTTCATGCCTCTCTTGACACATGCCCTCTCTGGCACGACCCTGAGGGCTCCGCACTGTTCCCATGCTGCGTCTCAGAGAGGAAACGGGCTCTGACTGGGGCTGTCACTTCACAAGGCACAGACCTCGGTGGGGCTACTTGTCATCTCTGTACTTACCTACACACACTGCGTGGATTAGGCAATGGATCTGTGTCTTTTTACTGAAAACCATGATTCTGTGATACACCCAAGGGGGCACATGTGGTCTTCTTCCTCTTGTTGCCATCACTACAAGACTTTTACACTTTCTCAGAAAAAAGACATTTATTAAAGACAAGATCATTGACTGTCTATGGGACGCAATCTGGATATTTTGAAAGGCAAGTGTCATTACATTTTTAAAAGTATGTTACACTTTCCAAAGGGCAGTGTCTTTACAATTAATAAGAAGACACATTATTTAATTTTTTATAAGGATAAGCTCATTATTCTTAAAACACCGAGCACTGCATTTTCAAACAGACTTGATTATTTCATTTTTTGGGAAAACCATAAAATTTTATTTTAATAGATTATTTTATTGATTATAAAGGGAAAAATGTTATTTATTTTTATTTATGTTTATTTTTAAATGTATAAATCATGTTTATTCTATTAGTTTTCTCAATTTTTACCCCTTTACCTCCTCCCCATCCCCCCCCCCACTCCCACAGTCAATCTCCACTCTGTTGTCCGTGTCCATGGGTCATTCATACATGTTCTCTGCCTAGTCCCTTCCCCTTCTTTCCGCCATTGTACTCTTTCCCCATCCCCTGTGGTCACTTTCAGTCTGCTCCATGTTTCCATGACTGTGGTTTATTCTGTTCACTAGTTTATTTTGTTGAATAGAGTCCACTTATAGGTGAGATCTTACGGTATTTGTCTTTCATCAACTGACTTATTTCACTCAGCTTAATGTTCTCCAGTTCCATTCATGTTGTCGCAAAAGGTAGCAGTTCCATCTCTCTTTCTTTCTTTCTTAAATGCAGATTGATTTTATTCATTTTTTTAAATGTCAAAGTTAATTATAAAATGTTAAAAAATTTAAAACCATTATAAAGTCTCAGCAATTAAACCAACATGACACCACCACAGAAATAATCAAGTAGATCAATGAAATACAATGAGCATTCTAGAGACAAACATATATATCTGTCTAACAATATAGTATATGATTAAGTTGATATTTTAAATCAATGGGTAAAATAAGGCTTATTCAACAAATAAGGTGCATGGACCACTATTACTTGAAATAAAATAAATATAGAGCCCTATTTCACACATAATACAAGAAATACTCAGGTGACTTAAAAATCAATATGTAAAATCTAAGGAGTTTTAGCAGAAAATAGAACTAATATTTTTCATGACCTGAAGTAAAATATTCAAACCCAGAAGCTATAAAGTAAATATTGACAATATGACTATATTAAACGTTTAAGACTATATAGTAATATACATATAAAAAAGTTAAAGGACAAGGTTTAGAATGGGAAAGTATTTGCAACACATCTAATACATGGTTAATAGGTTGGGGGTATTTTTTAGGGAAAAAAGTTCTGCAAACCTTTAATCAATAAATGGATAAAGAATATCAAAAACCATAAAATTTTATTTTAATAGATTATTTTATTAATTATAAAGGGCAAAAAATGTCATTTAATAGAAACGAGTTATTACATTTTTGTAAAAATGTTGTTTATATTAAAGATAAGGCAATTACGTTTACAGCCAAGATGACTATAAAACAAAACCGTGAAACGTTACTTCATAAGCTAAATTATTTTAAAAGCCTAGGTCATGCTGTGTACACATGAATTAAAAAACTTAATCAAGCTCCCACCTGGGTGACGTCCCGCCGCGCCAGGAGACGGAGCGTTGCCGGCGCCCAGCGGCCCCTCTGGCGCTGTCCTGGCCGCGTGTTCCTCCTGGCCGCCGCCCCCGACTTGAACCAGAAGTGACAATTCTATGCATGGATGGCATTTCCTTTATTTATGTACTTCAGTTTCTGCGACTGCACTAAACCTAGAGATCAGGGTTTAGAGTTTGTCTTCTCAGCTCCCCATAATGCATATCATACTCCGGGTGCCAACTTACCTTGAACCTTTTACTATCTACTAAGTTATAAGTGTCAAGCTCATTGCCATTGTAACCATTTTTAAGTGCACAATATGTTGGCATTAAGTGCATTCATAATTTTGTGTGTCTATAAGCATTTCCAGTGGGTTTTTTTCTTTTAAACATTTCGCTAAAATCTGATTGTGCAGCTATTGTGCTTACTGTGTAAGCAGTAATTAAACCACAATCATTGCTACCAAATTGCAACACCTCACCTAAAAAAATGATATTGTTCTTAAACATTTTATGCTTGTTATATAGAATGGAGCCCTCTTTTCACACTACAAATACAAGCAGGCTCTCAATTAGCAATGAGACATCTGGTTTAAGGACAGCTTTCTTTTTTTCACCATGTCAGCCTGTTAGGGGTATCCTTACCTCATCCATGAGAAATAAAGCCATGATATCCCTTAAGAAGTTTCATGGCTTTGTATTTGTATGTGAAATGATCAAATGCTTGCGAAACACAATGTGTGTGTCTTCTTGCCCCAGTCCTGGTTATGACCTCGTCCCTGAGGGCTCAGCCAGGAAACGAGTCAGGAGACACGTCTGCCCTTCCCGCGGGGCCGAGGGGCTCCTGGCCAATGGGCACGCGCCACGTCACCCAGCACCACGACCCGTTTCATCACCACTCTCCAGCCAGGCTGGCAGGTGTGACCGCCAGCAGTGCGGGGCGAGGGGCAAGGGGCGAGGGGGACCCTCCCACAGTAGGGGCAGCGCAAATGGTGCAAACAAGGAGATAACGCTTGACCTAACCAAGTACACAGGTTTTGAAAAGAGTAATGTTCGGAAGAGTTTTAAGATACGAATCTGAACATTTTGAAGTTCTTTTCACACATGGGAGACTTAATAATGGTCACCAAAGGTACCCAGAGTCTCATCCTGGATCTGTGGTCCATCCTTTATATGACAGAAGGGACTTTGCAGATGAGGTGAAGTTAACAATCCTCAGATCATGAGATGTCCTGGATTATCTTGAATGGTATCACAATGTCCTTATAAGACACAAGCAGAGCCATCGTGAGCAGAGAGCTGAGGACAGAAGCAGGGGGAGAAAAGGCTGCTGGGGGCTGCCCAGGGTTCAAGGAAGGGGGACCCTCCGCGGAAGCTGGAGTCAAGGAGACGCTTCTCTGCATAGCCACCAGAGGGCGACATACCCGCAAATGGCACCAAAGAGAACGGAGCGTTGGAATTACATAAATGCCAATACCATCAAAAAGTATACATTACTAGATAACTTAACATTGAGACATAAACACTATTGTCAAAATTTCCCTTTAGAGCAGAAACACAACAGCATCTTTGCTCTTAATACAATCACGGGCTTCAACATCTGAAAAAAAGAAAAGAAAAAGAAATGACAACAAAATAAAAAGGAAATAAAATAAAACACAAAAACTATTCAGGATGTGTATGGGCAACTCAAAAACCCAGAGAAATAGGTATTCTGATAAGCTATCAGTGGGACTAGAATTGCTAAACGTATGACAATATGCCCTTCAAGTAGTTGGAAGAAGACAAGTATAATGCATGGATCCCACATAGTTCTTGTGAATGATATCTGTATGTGATGTTTCCTCTGGGATGGCAGCTCTGGCTCCAATTCAGGTGGCTTATACACACACACACACACACACACACACACACACACTATACACACACGTATTTAGACACTGGAGGTTTTCTGTGGTGTGATTGCTTTGCAGGTAGATGTGTCACAGGTGGGTACAGGTAACCAGGTTCTCGGTGATCGCAGACAAAAAACTAAACCAAACACACAGAGTTTAGAGCAGAAAGCGAGAAAAAGCAGATTTATTAAGCCACACAGAACATGGGAGCAGGCCAACTCTGAGCAGAGTGGAGCAGAGAAGAAAAGAGGAGAGCCTAACAGCCACAGAAGCAGAGGCAGCAGGAGCAAGCTGAAATCAGGGGCTAGAGGACTTTTATTCCTTAGAGTCGGTCTCCCTTTCCTTGATTGGCTACTGGGAAGAGGGTCCCACAATGTTAATTCATTATAATGAAGGAGGGGTCAGGTAGCATCTTCTGCGCAGGTGCAGTCCTGATTCACTAGGATTCAATGCTTCTCCAGATGCAGAAACTACCAGACTTAGGACAGGGTCTCTGCCCTTTATCCATGTTCTTTATCTCCTGGGGCACCTCTGGAGTTTCTTCCTTCCTGACTGTCTCCTGCCTCACATCCACTTGCAGACTCACAGTGTGGCAACCAGTGTCCCTGCATCTCTCCCCTGTTCAGCTGCTGCCACCTCCTGGCAGGTGACAGGCAATCAGGAGCAGGAGCCTCAGAGCCTGGCCCACGGCCGGCCAGGGAGGCCGGGCCGGGCCTCCACACTGCTGGGGGCAGGGGCCGCAACGACCTTCTGCAGCCCCGGGGGACCCGGGCACCTGGCCACTCAGACCTGCCCAAGGGTGAGGGAGACAAAGAGCTACGGTGGGACTGACTCAGGGACAGGACTGAGGGGCCTCGGCCGAAAGCCCCGAAATGGGAAGTTCTTGAATGTTTGCAGGGAAAGGGCAGGACCGTCCAGGGAAACGCTCGGGGCCCGGACTCAGCTGCAGCAGCTAAGCCGGCCGAGGGCCCCCTGGCTGCCTGTCACCTCCCAGCTCCCACCTCCAGGATAAAGGTCTCTCCTCACGTCCACCTGCGCTGCCCCACCTGTGCTCATTCATGGTCCGATGCTGCATGAAGGGGCTCTGGGTCTCGTTCCTGCACTGCAGGGGGTTGGGGGGGAGGGAAGGCTGAGTCCCCACAGGCAGCCCAGCAATGGTGTCCTGAGAGGTGGGGTCAGCAGGACCTCACACCCCCCCGTCCTGGGTCCTGATCTGGACTTGATGGCAGAGCCCAGACGCCACCTGCTCCCTCCAGCCTGAGAGAACCTCCCTCATCACCCAGCACAGACCTGCACCTTGAGTGCCATCGTCATTGCCAGCAGCGTTTGGACAACTATTTCTTTAAACAATAGTCACAGATTTTCCAGCTCTTAGAGGAAAATGTGACTCTCTAAGCAGAATAACACATTTATCCTGATTCTTCAAATAGGAAGATTCTTGAAATACCCAGGATGACCCACCTCCCACTGAGGAAGGCCCAGTCTAAAATATTTCACCGCCGCCCAGCCAAGGCCCATGTGCACAGGTGCTAAGTAACAGGACCTTCAAAGGTCACAACCATTGTCCCCTGTGGCCAACTCTTGGGCAGGAACATCTGGGCCCTGAGACCTAGCCTATGTTCCTCACCATCCCTGAACCATCTGCCCCTACATTGATTTGGGTTCTGGGGTTGGTTTCAGGTCACCAGCCCATGCTGCCATATCCTCCAGCGTGAAGTCCTTCCATGGGGACCCTGCTCTCTGTCCCAGGAGCTTTACTTTGAGCAAATCTACGGAGTATTTAAGGGCTGGGGGCTATGGCAGTAAAAACACTTGCATTCATTTGTCTCAGGTGATGGCAAAGGTCCCGGTGGGTTGAGGAAGGAGTGTGAGTGCCCTCTAGTGGATGGTTCCTGCCAGAAATGGAGCAAAAGGGGACAGGATTGTTGAGAGACTGGGGCTGGCTGTGGACAAAGGGCAGGTTCCTGGTCAGAAGGAGGCATATTTAGGGGTGACTCGCTGATGGCTGCCTGTAGCCCACCAGCTGGCAGAGTGGGTTGTGAAAGAGTCTAACCTCAAGTCAAAATGATAGCACTGGCTTGTACTGCAGAGTTGGCTGGTGAAAATTCCTTAGACATTGAGAAGAGAAAATACATGATAAGAAACCGATATGTCATGTTTAGAGAGTCTACTCTAATGTTCTTACCAACTTAAGCACCTTAACGATAAATTCAGTCATTTCTATCATTAGGAAGAAACATCTCACTAAGAAAAAAATGATAGGAGTTTCTCTGTATTTTCAGAATCCAACGCTGTGGCAACATTTCTTAAATCTGAATCTATGCCTGCGAGATACACAACACCTGGGCTCATTCCCAGACCTGGGGCTGACAGCTCCCTGTCCCCCATCCCCGGGCCCCTCTCAGGACCACAGGACCTCTGACACTCTCTCATTAAGGGGGCAGAGGGTCTCTGTAAGGTCCTCATTGTTTGTCCCTTCACCTCTCAGACTCCGGGCAGAATTTGCTGTCCAGTGTGGGATACTTAAACTACTGACCTCTATTTCTGCCCTTTATCCATCCCAACAGGGGACAGTCCCAAAAGGCACTTTCTGCACTTGATTTTGAGGGAAAAGTTCTAACAGTTGCCTTCCTCCACCCAGCAGCACTTGGACACCTTTTATTTTTATTTTCTTCCATTTTTGTTTTTGTAGTATGTGCTTTCCAGCTTGAGGGAGAAATGTGACTACTACTCTATCATAGATCGGCATGAGTAACAGAAATGGACAGACAGAAACTGTGTTAAGTGTTCACAGAAGATGATACTGAACTTCAGATACAAGCTCTGAACTCATGAAAGCTTAAAATCACTAGGGCGTCCCTATAAAATCCACGTTCCTGAGCTAAAATATGGTCATGCACGGCTTTCACCATTTGCTGAGAGCTAAACTACAAAAAGTGATATTAATGATGAGCTAGGAAAAAAACTCAAGCATGCATCACGTGATCGATTAATTTAAAATGGTTACTTTTTTCCTTTCAAAAAACATTCCAGTGTACTTCTCATTTTACAATGATTAAGGGAGGCCCCTTCTGTCAATTGGCTAACATTCTGTGACCCAGTAGGAACTATTCCCGTTTTCTCCCTTAAACCTCAAATACAAAACTGCTGGCGGCTCCTGAGTCCCACCCAGACCCCACCACCTCCTGCCAGCACCTCCCACCAGCAGCAGGAGGGGCCTTCGCCCCCCACCCCCCCAGCCTCGAGACAGAAGCGGGTGGCGCCCGGGTGCTGTCCCTGAGCCTGTGGTCCGGTCCCGCGTCCGCGGGGCGCTGATCGGCTGGGCCACTGCGCTGAAGGGCCTGGCGCGGCCTCTGTGGCTCAGTCCCGACCATCCGGCCAGTCCACAGACCAGACCCGGGCGGAGGGGGGCGGTTCTGGAAGCCGAGACCCTGCAGGAAAGCACCTACGCCCCTCTCAGCGCTCAGAGCAGCTTCTGGGGACACGGGACACCGCTAGCACCGCCATGAGACCCTGAAAGGATCCGCAGGGGGCAGTTACCCAGACCTGGAGACCCTTTCCCACGAGGCGGGCCCGGAGCCATCACCGTGCCCTGCTCTGCAATGCTGAAGAGCCTGGAAGATTTAGTGAGGCACAGATTGGTCACTGGGCGCCAGGACCCCAGGCCAAAGAGACCCTGCTGAGGCCTGGGGCCAGCCGGGAGGGGGCCGGCCGGAACCGCAGTGAGAGCAAGAGGCGCAGCCAAGGCGCTGGCACCTGAGATCCACCCCTGGTGACAGACGAGGAGGTCCGCTCCCTGCACGGGGGAAGGAACTCAGAGCAGAAGCCTCCCGCCAGCGACAACGCCTGGGAGGATGAGAGGGAGGCTGGGCTGCATACCCAGCTCTGCTTGCCTGCCACCCACAGGTGCTCAATAAACAAACACACGTTCAATGCATGAGGAAACCACATAATGACCGGCAGCTCCTCTATACTAAGCTTTAGGTCAAGTATTTGAGATGTTTTACAGTAATCCAGAGTCCTTCTTCCTTACAGTCAGTGTTTCTTCAGGGGAAACTAGGACACAGTGTGATCCAGTCGAGTCAGGGTCACACAGACCATGAGCAGCAAATCACACCAGCAACGTCCCTCTACAGCCAGAGCCCTGCTTTCTCCTCCACTGCAGGGGGCTTCTTAGGTGTCTCCGGACCCCAAGACCAGCATTGGTTCAGGTCCTTTCTTTGCAGGAGTCTCTGCTCAAAGTCGATTCTCTGGTCTGGGAAATGAAAACAAAGGGACTGTCACATTACTGGTGGCATTACTGGTGCCGCAACAAATGGAAGAGGCAGGAGACTGAATGCGATGAGCAGCAGGGGACTTAGCGGACGTGACTGACTAAGCCCGAGCGGAGGGAAAGCATCTTATTTATTAGCAGGCTTAAACAATACAAAGAATGCAAGCTGATTTGAGAACCACCTGACCTGATATTTATCAAGACTGCAGGGACATAGATTCCTTACATCATATCTTGGTTACTCAAGCTAGTGCCATACATAGATAATTGTCTATTGGTGGCGTCCCACCTCCCTCGCCGGCCAATTTGCTGGTCCAACAAGGATGTGCAGACAACTCCCTTGGCCTCTTCCAACTCTCTTGGAAGATGCATCCATCTTCCACATTTCCCCCTTTTTGTTTTTGGCCCTGCAGTCTGTGCAACATCATGGTAAAGATGGTCGTTTGATGTTGGTATTGTTGGTGGTCTCGTTGTCCCCAGCACCAGACTAGGCAAAGAATAAACAATGCAATTAAGCAACAACAAAAAAACAACTGCAGTACTCCCTCCCAGAGCCTTGAAGCCATTTAAAGGATTTATATTTTTTATGCCATCTGCGATTCCCTGCAAAAAATACCCCCCCAAATGAACTTAAGTTGCTCTTGAAAAGTTTCTTCAATATGCTTTTGCAACTGTACAATTTCAGTTACATTAGAATGATGGAGTAGATGTTTTTTGATATTTTCCCAAGGGAACTGGGTTTGATTCCCAGGGATAGGGGTTACGCAAAATGAGGAAACATTCCAATCACATTTCAAATGAATTTGCCTTTGTAAACTAACAATTTGATCTCCTTACATAATAACATCCTGTTCCAAATCATCAAGACGAGTGTTTAATTCAGAATCTATTTGTCTTTGAGTAGTCCAAAGTCACTCGGAATGTTCATGTCACTGATGTACATATTGTACAGTTTGGACACTTTGGTGGAGAGCCACCCCAGCTGTAGCAGCTGTAGCGGTCATAGCAATGAGTCCAAGAATAATAGCTATCAAAAGTCCCGTCATTCTTCTTGTCCTTTTCTTCAGGGTCTTAACCAGATGCTGAAATAGCATCATAGATGGAGAATCTTGCCATGGTCTCGGGAGGTGCACAGGAAGCCATATACCTGTTCTAGCCTTTAGCAAATATAGAGCTTGAGAAGATTCATTAAATTTTATAGATGAATTAAGACGTATAAAAAGAGCAATTATGACAAGTATGAATATAATTAGAATCATTCCAAATGACATTTCCTATCATCATTAAGTATGGTAATCTTACACAGGCTTGTGTCCGTCTAGTAACATTTTTCTTAAAAGACAGGTGAGTATGATTATTAGTAGAATTTTGCCATATATTTCCGACCCATGCTGACATAGGCTGTAACACTGTCACTAACTTCCATAAATGAGGTTGGACAGGTCCTCCAGGTGAGTGAAGCGCACTAGGCGACATGCCTCCTCCATGCCACACAAGGGTATTGTTCTCTGATGTGGATATTTGTCCATGAGCAAGAGGAGCAGCCAGGGCAATCAGCGTGTTGAGATCGTCTTAGATCTGACCCTTGTCCTTTCACTCGGGCGGAACCATGAGGGCTCCAATCAACGATGCTTCCGTCGGAAATATTAACTAAAACCCAAGCTATTTCTCCTTTACATTGTTCCCAATGTACCCATTCATTAAGATTAGCAACCATGGTAGTATGACGTGGGGACAAAGCTGGAGGCAAGTGGAAATCTCCAGATTCAGTGCCCATGAAAGTTTTACCTTTAAGAATATATAATCCTCTTTTTCCTCCCACCTTGCAGGTGGTATTCTTTACAAAGGACAGCCATTCTGCGGTCTGTGATTTCAAACAATGACTACCATTGCCAATATAAATTGGAATTCCTTCTATTCCTACTTCATAAAATGCAATGGTAGTTCCCTCTTCTCCTGGGACTAAGGGCTCTCCTGGATCAGGAGGGCCTGGCATCCAGCAGGTCTCATTAGTATAGACAGGTACTGCTGAATCCCACCAATGAACTCTCCTATTAAGAGGAGGGTTAGGAATATAAGCCCAGTAAGTAAAGTTAGCCCCGTAACATCCACTAACCTGAATAGTGATAAGAGATATCACGGCCAGGAACACCGTCTCGGCATTCACTGGTTGCCCAGGACGCCTTACCAGCCATTCACCCTTGAGGGTCAGACGTTTTACTTGCCCCCAAGTAGGAATGGATGCTCGGTGAGTGGTAGATAATGCCTGGTGAGAGGTGTTGATTGGGAATCTTTCGAACTGGGTTATTCAGAGTCAACTCCCTAATAGCATCTGTTGGAGGATCTACATCATCATATCTTCTTTTGCTCATTGTTTCAGCTTTATGAGCTTGGCTGGAATCCACAGCTCGTCACCAGCTTCTGAAATGACACAAGCATATCCATGGCCCCACCATCGGGCTTTCCCGGGGACCCACTGATCTAATTCATTGCGATACCAAATGGGCTGCATGAGCGCAGCAGACAGAGTGGTTACCCAATGCCTTTCTGCTGCAGTTGTGCCTATATCATTTTGATTTAAAAAATTCAAATGTAACTGTGCTCTTGGAGATAGAACTCCTCCATCTCCCCCTTTTTGTTTTAAAATATTATTTTTTAAGTTCTGATGAGCCCGCTCTACAATGGCTTGTCCAGTAGGATTATAGGGGATTCCAGTTACATGCTGAATAGACCATAATGTGAAAAATTATCGAAGGGAGATGCTGAGATAACTGGGTGCATCGTCTGCTTTAATCTTATCTGGAATTCCCGTTATGTTAAAGGCTTCTAACAAATGATTTTTGATATGAGAGGCCTTTTCTCCAGATTGTGCAGAAGCCCATAAGAATCCAGAATAAATATCAATAGATACATGAACATACTGTAATTTCCCAAAAGAGGAAACATGAGTTACATCCATCTGCCAGAGTGCATTGGGCGCATTTCCTCTTGGGTTATTTCCTATAGGCTAGTGAGGACCTTGTAGTGAGCTACATTGAGGACATGGATTTAGAATTTTCTGGGCCTCTCTATGAGTAATAGTAAAATTGGAAATAAGTGCCTAAGCAAAATGGCTGCTGCTGTATGGGGAATGAGTCAGCACCAGTATCCTGACGGCTACTCTCTCAGTTCTCTCCCCAGGCATCTCCAGCTCACTCTGCCACCGACTTTGCCAAATCCCAGGAGTAAACCCAGAAGTTAACGGACTGAGGAAAGCGATGTGAATAAGCTGCTTAAAGAAGTAGGAATAGAGGAGAGAAGATGGCGGAGGAGTGAATGGGAGTCACGCTGGCCTCCTACCAAGACGAAACTGGAATTGCGACTAAATAATGGAGTAATCACCTGGAAAACAATGGAACGATAGTGGGAGAGGAGCCTTGGAGCCGCGGACAGTGGATTCAACTCACACATCCCAACAGGTGAGAAGTGCGGTGGAAGCTCGAGAGGGTGGGCTGGGTGCCCACGGGCACTGGCACCAGAGGGACATTGAAACGGCCAGTTAGCGTCCCCCTGAGAAGAACGGGGTCTGAATCATAAATAGGGACCCCTAAACTACAGCAGCTAAAACCAAGAAAATACAGACAAAGCACTACCCCAAAAAGCTTAGGGGCGCTCTCTGCCAGAGACAGGTGGTTGGGGATGCAAAGAGACATTTAAAGGGCCAACGCAAAAATTGCAGTGGCAGCCACCCTCCTTGATCTCTGGATAGAGGTGGCAGCAGGGTGGGCTGGTGCCTGGGAAAAGAATGGTGAGGAAAACTTTGTGAAGAGAACTGACACAGTGGCCGGTGGAGCCCGGGTGATGGCGCGCCTCCCACTCTGCAGCTACCATCTCACTCAGGCATATGGGAATCAATTAACCTGTCTTTTGTGCGCTCCGCACACAGCTTGTACGCGTGTGAGCTACGGGGCTGAGTGCAGACTGGCTGGGAGAGCCTTGAGGAGAGACTGGAGACGGAGGCATTGGGGAAAGAACGGGAGGAGGAACTGGGGAGTCCCGACTCCCTCCCTGTCCTGTAGTCTCCATTGTGGGCTGGAAAGGCATGCCCCCAAAGAGGCAGAAGCGGGGCGCACAGGAACCAGACTGCCTGCGATTGAAACGCAGGCCACACAGAGGGTGGATCCCTGGCCGAAGGGGCCACAGAACTGCCCAGAGACCCCCGAGGAGAGACTAGAAACGGAGGCATTGGGGAAAGAGCGGGAGGAGGAACCGGGGAGCCCCGACTCCTTCTCCTTGCTGTAGTCTCCATTGCGCGGGAAGAGGTCACACCCCCAAAGAGCCAAAAGCTGAAAAGCACACATAGACACCCCAAAAACACCCAGTGCAGGCGCACACACTTGCGCCGAGTGACCAGGGAGGGTTGGCGAGCATGTGTGTGACCCGCGCAGGCTCACGAACGCTTGCACCCGCGGGCAAGGCCTCCCACAGATTGGCCCTGATACGGCCTGCGAGGGAGTGCACAGAGCGGCAAGGGCAGGCGTAAATTGACCCACCCGCCCGCCATTGTGGAGCGGCCCACAAAATTAGTAGATCCCCGGCCAAAGGGGTCACAGAGCTGACCAGAGTCCCTGGAGAAGAGACCAGAGACAGGATTAACCGGAGAGTCCTGGAGCTGACTTCCTCCCATTTCTGTAGTCCCCATTTGGCGAGGGCAAACAACGCACCCAAAGAGCCAAAAGCGGGGAAAACACACAGTAGAAGACCCTAAACTGACCAGTGCCAGGGAGCTCGCCGGACAGGGGGGCCAGAGGAGTACACGAGGTCACGAATAAGCCCCCTGGTCTGGGGCAAGCACATGCGAGCCCAGGAAGGCAGAGGATCCTGCCGCGCCCGGAGCACGCTCAAGGAGCCGGCCTGAGAGTGCAGAGCGATCTCAAAAAATAGCCCAGGCCTGAACAAAGGGGTCACAGAGCTGCCCCAAGCAGGAGTCAGACACAGACAGTAGACTCCTGGAAGGCTCAAACAAACAACCCAAGGTCATATAGGGTCAACAACTGACATCATCAGAGGAAGACCCAGAAAGAAAAGTAAAGGACAAAAATGCTTAACAGACTCTCACAAAAATGGGAAGAAAAAGAAGTTCCCCCCAAATGAGTGGAAAAGGGGACTCCCCACAGAGAGAGCTAAATGAAATAGAGGCAAGGGAACTATCAGATATTGAATTCAAAACAATGGTTCTAAGGAAGCTCAATGAGCTCAGCCAGCTCAAAGATAACTATGAGAAACTGCAGAGAACTATCAGGATCTTACAGCAAACTATATCAGCCTGGAAAAGGACATAGAAACTATCAAGAAGACACAAGAGGATATGAAGAATATCATTTCTGAATTGAAGAATACAGTAGAAGGAATCCAAAGCAGGTTGGATGAAGCCGAAGATCGAATCAGTGAGATGGAGGATGAGGTAGAAAACAGCTCCCAGAAAGAACAAGAAATGGGAAAAAGACTCAAAAAGAATGAAGAGGCATTTAGGGAAATGCAGGACAACCTGAAACGCAATAATATCCGTATAATAGGGATACCAGAAGGAGAAGAAGAGGAGCAAGGGATAGAGAACCTCCTCGAAAAAGTAATGATGGAAAATTTCCCTAATTTGAGGAGAGAAAGGCTCTCATGGATCCAGGAGGCACAGAGGACCCCACTCAAGAGGGACTCAAAGAGGTCCACTCCAAGACACATCATCATTAAAATGGCAACTATCAAAGACAAAGAGAGAATCCTCAAGGCAGCAAGGGAGAAGGAGCAAGTAACATACAACGGGGCCCCGGTACGCCTAGAAGCTGACTTCTCAACAGAAACACTACAAGCCAGAAGGGAATGGCAACAAATATTCCAAGTCATGAAAAGCAAGGGCCTACAGCCAAGGCTGCTCTACCCAGCTAGGCTCTCCATTAAAATAGAAGGGGAAATATGGAGTTTCCCAGACAAGAGAAGGCTAAAAGAATACATCTCTACCAAACCAGCACTCCAAGATATGCTAAGGGGACTGGTTTAAGAAGATGAAGGAAAAGAATGAGAGAGAGAGGAACACAGGTACAAAGAGAAAAGATGAGTAAGTTTCTATCAGTAATATCTCTCAATGTGAATGGACTAAATGCCCCAATCAAAAGACACAGGGTAGCTGAATGGATAAGAAAACATGACCCACACATATGCTGCCTACAAGAGACCCACCTCAGAGCAAGAGACCTACACAGATTGAAAGTAAAGGGATGGAAGAAAATATTCCAAGCAAATGGGCATGAGAAAAAGGCCGGGGTTGCCATACTTGTATCAGACAAAGTAGATTTCAACACAAAGGCCATAAAAAGAGACCCAGAGGGGCACTTTATAATACTTAAAGGAAGAATCTATCAAGAAGACATCAACATTGTAAACTTATGTGCTCCCAATATAGGAGCCCCCAAGTTTATAAGGAAATTGTTGGATGACTTCAAAAAAGATATAAACAGCAACACACTGATAGTAGGGGGTTTCAACACCCCACTGTCAAAAATGGACAGATCTTCCAAACAAAACATTAATAAACATATTGTGGCGCTGAATGACACACTGAATCAGAGACTTAACTGACATATATAGAACCTTACATCCCAAAGAAGAAAAATACACATTCTTTTCAAATGCTCATGGCAGTTTTTCAAAGATAGACCACATGATAGGACACAAAGCAAGCCTCAGCAAATTCAGGAAAATTGAAATAATACCAAACTTTTTCTCAGACCACAAGGGCTTGAAACTGGAAATCAACCTCAAGAAGAAACCTCAAAAACTTGCAAACTCATGGAGACTGAACAGTAGACTATTAAACAATGAATGGGTCCACAATGAGATAAGAGAAGAAATCAAAAAGTTTCTGGAAACAAGTGAAAATGAACAGACAACTGTCCAAAACCTATGGGACACAGCAAAGGCAGTCCTGAGAGGGAAGTTCATAGCAATACAGGCTTACCTAAAAAAGATAGAAACATTTCAAATAAAAGACCTAACACTACAACTTCAAGAACTGGAGAAACAACAAATAAATCCCAGAGCAAGTAGACGGAAGGAAATAATCAAGATCAGAGCAGAACTGAATGACAAAGAGATGAAAAGAACAATTCAGAGGATCAACCAATCCAGGAGCTGGTTCTTTGAAAAGATAAATAGAATTGACAAGCCTTTAAGCAGACTCATCAAGAATAGAAGGGAGAGGACCCAAATTAATAATATCAGAAACAAAAGAGGAGAAATAACAAGTGATACCACAGAAATACAAAGTATTGTCAGAAATTACTATGAACAGTTATATGCCAAGAAATTTGAAAATCTTGATGAAATGGACAAATTTTTAGAAAAGTATAATCTTCCAACACTGAAGGAGGAAGAAACAGAAAGCTTGAACAGACCGATAACAGCTGGGGAAATTGAAGCTGTAATCAAGAAACTCCCAGCACACAAAAGCCCAGGGCCAGACGGTTTCACAGGAGAATTTTACAAAACATTTAAGGAAGAGCTAACCCCTGTCCTTCTCAGACTATTCCAAAAAATCCAAGAGGAGGGAAGACTCCCAGACTCTTTCTATGAGGACAGCATCACCCTGATCCCAAAACCAGATAAACACCCTACAAAGAAAGAAAACTACAGGCAATTTTGCTGATGAACATAGATGCTAAAATCCTCCACAAAATATTGGCAAACCGCATCCAGCAATACATTAAAAAGATTATCCACGACGATCAAGTGGGATTCATCCCAGGGATGCAGGGATGGTTCAATATACGCAAATTAGTAAACGTGACACATCACATAAATAAAAGAAAGGACAAAAACCACATGATCATCTCGATAGATGCAGAAAAAGCATTCGATAAGGTACAGCACCGATTTATGATCAAAACACTCAGCAAAATGGGAATAAATGGGGCATTCCTCAACGTAATAAAGGCCATATATGAAAAACCTACAGCCAATATCATACTCAACGGGCAAAAACTGAAAGCTTTCCCACTAAGATCAGGAACATGACAAGGATGTCCGCTCTCACCGCTTCTTTTCAACATCGTATTGGAAGTCCTAGCCACAGGGGTCAGACAAGAGAAAGAGATAAAAGGCATCCAAATAGGAAAGGAGGAAGTAAAGCTATCATTGTTTGCAGATGACATGATAGTGTACATAGAGAACCCTGTAGACTCTACCAAAAAACTCCTCAACCTAATGAGTGAATTTGGCAAAACAGCAGGATACAAAGTCAACATCCAGAAATCAAAGGGCTTTTTGTACACCAGCAATGCAATAGAAGAAGAAGTCAGAAAAAAAAAATACCATTTGATACAGCAAGAAGAAAAATAAAGTACCTAGGCATAAATTTAACCAAAGACGTAACAGACCTGTATGCAGAAAACTATACAACATTGAAGAAAGAAATTAAGGAAGACACCAATAAATGGAAGCATATACCGTGCTCATGGATTGGAAGAATTAATATCATCAAAACGTCCATACTACCCAAAGCAATTTATAGATTCAACGCAATCCCTATTAAGATACCAATGACATATTTCACAGAAATAGAACAAACATTTCAAAAATTTATATGGAACCATAAATGACCCTGAATAGCCTCAGCAATTTTGAGAAAGAAAAACAAAGTAGGAGGGATCACAATACCAGACATCAAACTCTACTACAAAGCCACTATACTCAAAACAATCTGGTACTGGCAGAAGAACAGACCCATAGACTAATGGAACAGAATAGAAAGCCCAGAAATAAGCCCAGGTCTCTATGGGCATCTAATATTTCACAAAGGGGGCAGAAGCATAAAATGGAGCAATAATAGCCTCTTCAACAAATGCTGTTGGGAGAGCTGGACAGCTACATGCAAAAAATTGAAATTGGATCATCAGCTGACACCATACACAAAAATAAACTCAAGATGGACAAAAGACTTAAATATAAGTTGCAACATCATAAAAGTCCTAGAGGAGAACATTGGCAGGAAACTCTCAGATATCCCACGTAGCAATTTTTTCACTGATATGTCTCCTAAAGCAAGGGACATAAAGGAAAGAATAAACAAGTGGGACCTCATCAAAATAAGAAGCTTCTGCATGGCTAAAGAAAACATCAGCAAAATGAAAAGGGAGCCAACCATATGGGAAAATATATTCGCTAATGATACATCAGATAGAGGTTTGATCTCCAAGATATATAAAGAACTCACTCGACTCTACTCCAAGAAGACAAACGATCCAATCAAAAAATGGGCAAAAGACCTGGGCAGACGCTTTTCCAAGGAGGAGATACAGAGGGCCCAGAGGCATTTGAAAGGATGCTCAGCATCACTAGCCATCAGAGAAATGCAGATCAAAACCACCATGAGGTACCACCTCACACCAGTCAGAATGGCCATCATAAACAGATCCACAAACAACAGGTGCTGGCGAGGCTGCGGAGAAAAGGGAACCCTAGTACACTGTTGGTGGGAATGCAGACTGGTGCAGCCACTATGGAAAGCAGTGTGGAATTTCCTCAAAAAGCTGAAAATGGAACTGCCTTTTGACCCAGTGATTCCCCTGCTGGGACTATACCCTAAGAATACTAAAACGCCAGTACAAAAGAACCTATGCACCCCAATGTTCATAGCAGCACAATTTACAATAGCCAAGTGTTGGAAGCAACCTAAGTGTCCATCAGTAGATGATTGGATCAAAAAGTTATGCTACATATACACAAGAAATACTACGCAGCAGAAAGAAAAAAAGAACTACTAAACTTCGCGACAGCATGGATGGAACTGGAGAGCATTATGCTAAGCAAAATAAGCCAGGGGGCGAAAGACAAATACCATATGATCTCACCTATAAGTGGAACCTAACCAACAATACAAAGATGCAAGGAAAATAAGACCAGCAACACTGAAAGGAAAAGAAATCAATAGAGACAAGAGGGAAGGAGGGAGGGGGGACGGGGAAAAGGAAGGGAAGGGGAAAGTCAAGGAACATATAGCAAGGACTCATGGACAAAACCAAAGGGGAAGAGCTGAGGGAGGGAAGAGCTGAGGAGGGCAAGGGAAAGTGGTCAGGGGTAGGCAGAGACAAATGTATTTGAAAAAATAAATTAAAATTAAATTAAAAAAAAAAAGAAGTAGGGAAAAAAAAAAGGAAATAAGACCGCTCTTGTTGGTATGACTGTGAAAATCTTTTGCTTGTTGTACTGTACCTATTAATAATGTATCAATTGTGCCATTACCTGCAGTAATAGGTCCAGGTAACCCAGAATGTGCTCTGACACGAGTAGTGAATAGAAGATTGTCACGAGATCTAATTAGCATTTGAAGTTTTTGAAAATAAGGCTAGATTGGAGACTGAGAATCAGTCCAATGCACTGTTTCAATAGCCTTAACAACTTGTTCAGCATATTGAGAATCGGTGATGATATTAACAGATGGGGGAACATCTGTTAAGAGTAATATAATGGCAGAAAGTTCTGCCTGTTGAACTGAAGTACAGAAAGACTGCACTAGGTTAGTAGTGGGTCCATGATATCCAATCATGCCTTTTTTATTGGCATCAGTGAAATAGGTAGCTGCTTTTGGAATAGGATCAGTGCTAATTAATGTCGGCAAGATCCACTTTGTCTGTTTCAAAAATTGTACTCTTTTATCACCGGGATAATGATGAGAAAATTCACCTAAGTAATCAGCACAAGCAATTTGCCATACCATAGAATTCTGCATTAAGGACTTTGATTGTTTCATAGGTTAAGGTACAATAATTTCCTCAGGATCTTTAGCACTTATCTGCTTAAGGCGATGACGTGCTTTCCAGATAAGTTGTGTGATTTTCTCTATAGAAGTGACAAGTTTCTTACCTTGTTTACGGGGTAAAAATAGCCATTCCAGAACACGTTGAGATTGCCAAAAAATTTCTGTGGGAGAGTTTACAGGGAAAGATAATGAGACTTATTTTCTGGAAAGGATCTACTCTATCTAAATATGGACTTGCCATTTGCTCTTCAATTACTTTTAGTTCCTCTTTGGCCAGAGGGGTCAATTCTCTTGGGCAATCCAAAGCCGAGTCTCCTTGCAATATAGAGACTAAATTCTGCGTGGCATAAGTTGGGATTCCTAAGGTAGGTCAACGCCAACTGATATCACCTAATAATTTCTGAATATCATTTAAAGTTTTAAGTTCATCAGTCCTAACCTTTACCTTTTGAAGCCATATCTTATTCTTTCCATTTTATGTCCTAAATAAAGGAAAGGTTCCTGTTTCTGTATCTTTTCTTTAGCAATTATTAGACCATATTTTGACAAAACTTGTTCTGCAATTTTAAATATATCATTAAGATAATCCATGTTTTCTGCTGCTAAAAGAATGTCATCCATGTAATGAATAATTAAACTTTGAGGGAATAATTTTCTAATTTCTTCTAGAGGTAAGTTAACAAGCTGCTGGCACAAGGTAGGGCTATTCAGCATACCTTGTGGCAGTACTTTCCATTGATATCTCTGAGTGGGTTTCTGATTATTAACTGAAGGAACTGTGAATGCAAATTTTTCTTTATCTTTTGGATTTAGAGGAATGGTAAGAAAAAAAAAAAGAGTCTTTTAGATCAATAATAATTAGATGTCAATTTTCAGGAATCATACTGGGTCGTGGTAGTCCTGGCTGCAATGGGCCCATAGGTTGAATTACTGAGTTTACTTTTCTTAAATCTGTTAACATTCTCCATTTTCCAGATTTTTTCTTAATTACAAAAACTGGAGAATTTCATGGGCTAGTAGTAGGCTCAATCCTATTTTGTTCTAATAATTCCTGAACAATGCTCTCCAAAGCAGTAAGCTTCTCTTGAGTAAAGGGCCACTGTTCTACCCATATTGGCTTATTAGTTAACCGTGTTAATGGCAGGGCAAAGCTTTGAACAGCGGCCCCTAATAAAAAGGATTTGAATTTACACTCAGTAATTGCCTCTGTTCTTTAGATGTGGAAGGAATTTGAAGAGATACTCCCCACTGGCTAAGTAAATCTCGGCACCCAAAATTAACTGCAGTGGAGGCCACATAGGGTATAAGATATCCCTTTGGTCCTTTAGGGCCTAAGCATTCCAAGGTATTTACTCTCTGATAGACAGTATTTAAAGATCCAATTCCAGTAAAAGTAGTTGGTACTTCTGCTTTAGGCCATTCCTTAGGCCATTGTTTCATGGATATAATAGAAACATCTCCTCCAGTATCTAATAGTCCTACAAAAGACTGTCCATTTATAGCCACTGCCAATTGAGGGCGTTGACCCAAAAATGTTTGCCACCAAACCTCATTGTCAGGCCTGCCAAATCCTCCTTTCCTTTTAACTGGAGCAGTCTTATTTTTAACATAAGGTAACAATAGTAATTGTTCAATTCAATCTCCTTGTTTAATTTGATAAGATTGAGAGGTCTTTAACATTATTAGAATTTCTCTCTGATAATCACTATCAATTACTCCAGGGAGTACTAGAATTCCTTTAGTTGTGAGGCTACTTCTGCCCAACAATAGTCCCACAGTTCCTTTTGGAATAGGGCCAAAGATCCCTGTTTTAACTTTATATACTCCATTAGCTGGAATAATTAAAACACTTTCACCAGCAGGTATATCTAAGGCTGCACTGCCAGTAGTTGCATGGTAAAGGGCGCAGACTCTCCAACATTCTCTGGAAAATCCATAGTGGTTTGGAACTGCTGAAATCCCGTATTCTTCCTGCCCGGCCCCGGGATGGGCTGGGCCCCCTCGGCCGTCTCCGGCCCTTGCTGCAGGGGCACTCCCTGCTTATTGAATTTTGAATGACATTCATTAGCCCGGTTCATGCCTTTTCCGCACTTAGGGCAAATTCCTGGTAGATCATTGTCTTCTTTTTGTCCTTTTTTATTTCCTTTTTGTCCTCGTCCCTTTCTGCAATCTTTTCTTAAATGTCCCAATTTTCCACAATTGAAACACTTGGTTTGATTGGTTTTCAGGGAGGATTGCAAAGCTACTGCTAATAAATTGGCCTTCTATGACTCTGATCTTATATCAGCACAAGCTTTAATATACTCCTCTAAGGGAGCATTTTGAGCCTTTAAAGGTCGCAGAGCCTTTTGACACTCAGAATTAGCATTTTCAAAAGCCAAAGTTTTAACTAAGAGCTCTCGTAAATCAGCATTTCTCACTGTTCTAACAATGTGAGTACGCAGTCTGGCCACAAAATCCACATATGGCTCTGTGGGCCCTCGAATAATTCGTGCAAAGGATTGGTATGCTTGCCCTGGCTGTTCAACTCTCTCCCAGGCTGTCCGCCAACACAGCTTAGTCTGTATGACAGCCACATCATCAGAAAGTAACTGAGCCGGTATTCCTACCCATTGTCCCATTCCTGTTAGCTGATCAGCAGTTATTTGGAGAGGAGGATTCAAAGCTTGATTTTTCCTTTCCTGAACTTGTGCCTCATCCATCCACCAAGTTCTCAGTTGGAGATATTGGCTAGCCTCCACAATAGTGTTCGCTAAAACATCCCAATCATCAGGAACCATCCTGAGCTCATTTCCCACGCCTTGCAATAATCCCATCACATAAATGGATTGCATACCATATGCCATGACTGCTTGCTCTAATTCTTCAATAGTTTTAAAAGAAAGAGGAGTATGAGTGGCTTGCGCATATCTATTTGGAAATTGAGGATATTGAGGTTCTGGAGGCATCTGCTGCTGCACCACAGGATGAACTTCCACTGCCTTAGCATAAGCTCCCAAATCCCCTCGTGTCTGCCTCGCGCTCCTGCCCTCATCATCGTACTTCCTTACGGCAAAGCCAAGGTATTTTCATTATTAATACCTCCTCCAAAAAATGACACATTCCTCTCAGAAGGAGGAGCAGTAGGAAAAGTGGGAGCTGCGGGAGGCAGATCAGCAAGTTTTTCATTTAATTTAGAAATCAAATTACACAGCGTTCCAATCTGGGACTCTAATCCTGTCAACATTTTCCAGGGTGTGCTCTCATCTTCCTTTTCACTTTCAGAGGTCTCGGACTCAGAGTCTGATTTTTGCTCTACTTGCTGGAATAAAGGATAAAGTTGTTCCTTCAGTTCTTTCGGGTTTTCTTCCTCAAATAACTCTGGCAAGTGCCACTCACTGTTATTGGGAGTGTTTTTTGGAAGTTTAGGAGAGCGGGACCCCGCCGCCTTAGGTATGGGATGAGGAACAGGCGGTAATGGCTGGGATAATATTTCATCGGCCGACTCGTATTCCCTTGGTAACTTAGTAGAGGGACGATGTATTTCCCCATCTGTTACAGCTCTGGCTTCCACCGAAATCTCGGAGTCAGACCGTAAAGGCTCTATAGCCAAAGAAACCAAATTACATAAAGACCAAACCCAAAGTGCTTCCACACTTTCAAGGTTATCGCAGCCTTTCCCTGGGGGTTAAACCAATAACAATGTTTCCTCACTAGGACAAAAAGTTCTTGGCAACGTTTCTGTTTCACCTTTACTCCAGCTCCCTTCAAAAGCAAGCAGATTCCTCCAGCATATTCCGCCTCTGCTGACAGGGAATTCCCCTTAACCCTTCACTGCCGCCACTGGTCTTGCTTTCCTCTGAGCATACTATTCCCCAGTGGTTCAGTCCCGCCGTTACTTACCAGACCAGATCCAATTTCGAGCCCCACTTGTCGCATTACCAGTGCAGCAACAAACTGAAGAGGCAGGAGACTGAATGCTATAAGCAGCAGGGGACTTAGCGGGCGAGACCAAATAAGCCTGGAGCGGAGGGAAAGCATCTTACTTATTATCAGGCTTAAACAATACAAAGAATGCAAGCAGATTTGAGAACCACCTGACCTGATATTTATCAAGACTGCAGGGACGTACATTAATCTAGTTCCTAAAGCCAGCTCTTAAGAACCCTCAAGGAAGTGCCATGCAGAGATAACACTCGTTGTCTCTTGGTGGCCTTCCACCTCCCTCGCTGGCCAGTGTGCTGGTCCCGTGAGGATGTGCAGACAATGAGCTCCTTCGTGCAGGCAACTCTCTTGGCTACATGCATCCATCTTCCACAATGGACAATTAATGTTTTGCCTCAAAAACTAAATTACCTACCTGAACAATCAAAATCAGTGCAAGAAACTCCCAGGCCCCCCCCCTCGGGTGGCCAATCCACACCTCCCTGCCCTGGACTTGAGATCACTTCTTTGTTTCTAGATGAGTTGGTGTCAATCCAACAGGACTTGTAGGTAAGGACTTTGCCTCCTCACTCCTCACTCTACATCTGCAACCAGCTCAGGGACCAGCACTCAATGGCTCTTTCATGTAAGAGAGGACTGATGCTGAATAAAACAATGAATGAATGAATGAATGAATGAACGGTTCAAATCTCTACAGACACTGGAATGTGGATGCAGAGTCTTAAAAGGCTTTGGCCACACCTGTTCTCTGTCCATCAAGAGGCTGTGACCCATGTTCCAAGGCTAAGACCACTAGCCCTTAAAGCATCCACAGGAGGAAAGCCTCAAGGTGACTAAGGGCCTGCTCTGCCAGGGAAGGGGTTCTGGTCCTGCCAGGGGCAGACATAATGTTTTGGGTACTGGGGTCTTTAAAGTGACCTGTAACCCCACTGCTGGCCACAAAGGACATTACGGGCTCGCCAGAACTTCCATGTGCCCATTGCCTCCTCCTCCACTCCATAGACATGCACAGCTCTTCTATACCCCTCTGCCCAGCAGGCTCCCGGGTTCTCCTGCTACCACGACTATCCAGGACTACACGCCTAAGAAACAGGAAAGGCCACAGAAGTCAGTCAGATCCAGGACACCCCGCCTCTGTGCCCTCCCGTCAGGCACCTGACCACTCAGCAAGCAGGTTGGCCCCCGGCCCCCACCCCCTGCCACCTGCAGCCTCTGGGATTCTTACGGAAAGCCAGACTCAAGACACGATTCAGGGAACGGAATAACCCTTTATTCACACGCGCGGGCTCAGAGGAGGCAGTCTCCAAATTCTGAGTCCCGAATCGGGGTTAGATAGGGGTTTATAAGCCCTAGCATTCCGGCGGGAAACGGATGGGCTTCCCAGGTGGGGGAAGGGATTAGCATTCAGGTGGGAGATTGATGAGATTGATGTGCTACCCAGGCGGGGGAAGGGATGTGAAAACGGGCTACAGAAACAGATAAGCAATGATTAACAGTTAACCTGGGAGGGGTCTCTAGCTAGGCTGTTCCTCTTAAATCATCTTGCCCTTATCAGGATGACCGGGCTCTGGGCGCCGGGGAGGCCACTGCGACCTCTCCGTGGCGCCTCGGGCAGAAGCTGAAGAGGCGGGACTCCGATCCGCCTCCCGCCCAGGCATCCCGGCCCGGCCCTGGGCTGGTGCTGGACACCCGGCCCTGCCGCGGGGACTCCAGCCCGCGCGCTCCCTCCCCAGCGGAGGAGCCCCTCTGCCTTTCGCACCCTTCCCCCAGCCTGGGGCTCGCAGCCCTCTTCAGCCCCGCGGCGGCCTCTCCCTGGCCTCCTGCCTCGGTGCCGTCTCCTCCCTCCCCCTCTCCAGCCTGCGGCTCCCCCAGCCGGACCTCCCCAGGCCCTCCAACCCCTTCCAGCAACCTGCACCCCCAGTCCCCCAGCGGCCGCCGGTCTCCCCCTCGCCCTGGGTCTCCCTTCCACGCCTCTCGCAGGGTCCCACGGACCCTTCCCCTGAGGACACCAGGGGCTAAACTGCAGGCACCTGAGCCTCTGATGGTGCCTGCCCCGCCGCGCTCTGGCTCCTTCGCTCCGGGGCACTCTCTTCCCTCTCTCCTTACCGCACCCGCCCCTGCTCTCCGGTTTCCTTTTCCCACCCTGCTGTGCCTTCAGGCCCCCGCCCCTCGAAGGGAGCGCGCAGCCAACGGGGATTGCCCAACATCCCAGGAAAGTCCCAGGGCCAAGGGCCGTCCTCTGAGTCCTCAAGTGCACTGCTGGTCCCGCCAGGAGCCATCCTGCCCTCCGCGCCCAGCCCTGCCGGGAACAGCCGCTTCCTCTGCCTCGCCCTCCCCGGCCTCCCGCTGCAGCCGCTCTCCCCCCTGCACCGGGACCCCAGCTCGACCACCCTTCTCCTGCGGGATCCTCAGACCCTCCTGGCCGCCCCTTGCCCTCCCTAGTCCTTTCGGTGTTCCTGCCCCGGAACCAGCCCCCAGCGCTCAGCCCCATTCCTTCCTGCCCCGCCCCGCCCCGCCCCGCCCCGCCCCGCCCCGCCCCGCCCCGCCCCGCCCCGCCCCGCCCCGCCCCGCCCCGCCCTTCTCCAAGCCCACCCCTCCCAGGACAGACACCCGGAGCCCCGGGCCTGGCGGCAGACTCTCCTGGCAAGTTCAGCCGGCACAGATTCCCCGGCAGAGCTGGCTCTTCTGCTCGCTGTGGAGGGAGGAGCCGTCGGCAGTGAACTGCTGGGGTTTTCTCTCACCCGACCGACCGGGGCCTGGGGTGGGACAGGCTCCTGGGCTGCAGATGCAGCCCCCAGGGCAGGGGCAGAGGCAGAGGCAGAGGCAGAGGCAGAGGCAGAGGCAGAGGGAGAGCACAAGGGGGGGGGGGCCTGGCCTGTGGGAGTGAAGAGGCTTGGAGTGCCCTGCGCCTCAGAGCGGTCAGCCTCCTCAGGACCTCCGGGGCCCTCCCCGCTCAGGGGGAGAGAGCCCTGGGCTGTGCTGCTGAGGCACTCAGGGACCCCCGGGGTCACGCCCTGACCCCACCTCTGTCCACTCCGGATCGCAGGGGGCAGTCCAAAGCCCAGCCAGGACGCGGAGCTCCGGGCAGTGCCCACCCACGGTGACAGGCCAGGGTGGCGAGGAGCAGGCGGAGCCAGGAGAGGCCCTCAGCAGGGACCCCGGCCTGCAGCAGGCTTGGCAGGTTCCCAGGGGAGACGAGGGCGCCGCCACTCGCCACTCGGAAAGGGAACACCAGAGGGAAGGCATGGGACGCTGCTGTGGCCCTAACAGGCCCCTGCTCCCCAGAGCCACACTGCCAGGGGGCCCAGCAGCTCTGAAGCCCCGCGGAGCCTGGGGAGCGCAGGGGTCACCCGAGACCGAGACCCGGTGGCCGGAGCTCCTCGGGCCCCAGGCAGGAAGGGGTCCAGCCAGGCTTCCCCCTTGCTCGGAAGTCGGCAGGCGTTCTCGGAGCCCAAGGCCTGTGCGGGTGCTCCCCACGCAGGTAGGCCACTGCTGGGCTTGGCCATTCAGGGCAGCGGACTCGGTCGGGGGGACAGCGGTGGCAGGCACAGGCTGCACGCTGGCCCCCACAAGCCCGCCCTGGGCCCCTTCCTTCCTCAGGGAGCGAGCCCCCCTGATATCTGGACATGCTTTCACAATGGAACCAAATGTGTCTTCCCTGCCCTGGTATTTACAGCTTCACAGAGTTTTTGGTTTTATCCTCACGTGGGTTGAAAACCTTCCAAGGTTTCCGAATCTTGATATTTTCTATGGTGTCTGTCCCCGTGGGCTTAAAACGGTTTCTAGCGAGAAAAGGATGTCTTCCTCTTGGTGTGAAATGGAGGAGAAGGTTTTCACTTCCTCCTGGAGAAAGGTTGTGGGAGAAATCCTACTTCTTGGGTGTTTCTGGGTGCAAGATTCGGGGGTCTGTGTTACTGGAAATTCTTGTGGAGAAAAATAGGACCCTAACTGAGGTCTATGAAGCTGAGGTAATATTTTGTGCACACGGATAGGGCCCATGCCGTTTATACACTTGAATGTGCATTCGGGGATACCGGGGACTGTCTCTTACAAACCTTCAGCGATGCGTCAGTGACTGCCAATCAGCGTGGAAACAGTATTACAACCTAATCCAAAGAGCCAAAGAGCCTGGGCGGATTCTGCCCATTGTTCAAAGGGCAGCTTGACAGCAGAAGATACAATGATGGAAACCATCTTTCAGGAGAGAGAGAGAGAGAGAAACACAGAGAGGTTGGTTTTGGTTTCTGTGGGTTCTATTCCCCGCCCCTGGGGGCTGCCTCCCTCCTGGGGCCTCTCTGAACCACAGGACCTTTGGCGCCCCCCTCAGTGAGGGGCCTGGGGCTGCCATTGCGGTGCCCTCACCACTCGTCTGTCCATTCGCAGGCTCGGAGCTGAGTCTGTTTTCTGCTCTTCAATGTGATACTTAAGTTACCAGCCTCCAAGTCGGCCCTTCCTTCGTTCCAACATGTGACTGGCCCAGGAGGTGCCTTCTCCTTGTGATTTTAAGGGAAACGTTTGCAAAACCAGGTGTCCTCAGTCTCCCTGAACAGACCTCACCCTGAGTGTCGTCATGATTAGCAGCTGCATTGGGAAACCTTCCGTACTTTATGGTCGTCAGCGCCTCCCAGCCCTGGGGGGAAAGGGGCTCTCTGTGCATAGGAATGAGTGACAGAAACAGCGAGAAATCACAGTACGTCCAAGGACAGTGATCTGTATAAAAGCTGAAAATCATACGAGACTCCTCCAAAATCCACATTCCCAAGCTAAAACATAATCATCTGTCGCTTTCACCGTTTCCTAAGAGCTGAACTACCGAGAGTGATATTGATGGTGAACTAGAAAAATAAATTCTGCATCGCATTCACTAATAATTTTACAATGGTTGTTTGTTTTCCTTAAAGGAACATTCCAGTGCATTGTTTTAACTTTACCATGCTGTACAAGTTTCCTCCGTCAGTAGCTATCTATGATTTTGAGACCTAGTAGGAATTATTGCTCTTTTCCCTTTAAATCTAAAAAGCAAAACTAGAGGCAACAGGCTTCAGGGTTTGCACCCCAATCGCAGGAGCAGGACTAGGTGAGTCCTGGGCCCCTTGGTCCTCAAGAGAGACGGGGGCACCTGCGTGCTGTCCTTGAGCCCTACTGTCCCCTCGATTGTGTGCCGATTGGCGGGGCGGCCACAGCTGGAGGAGCCTGGGGCTGCCTCTGGGGTTTAGCGCCAACCCTCCGCCAGCCCACAGACCGGGGAGCCCGGGAAGCTCAGTCCCTCCAGGAAAGCGCCTGCACCCGACAGGGCAAGCCTCCTGCTGGGCTTCCTGGGGCAGGACCCGCCAGTCCCCACAGTGTTGGTCACTGATGCCTGCAGGCCCTATCCTCCAGGGGGCCCTCACCCGGTCGCCCGAACCTCCGTCTGGCCCTCGGAGGGTCCGTGAGGCGTCTGATTTGGTCACCGGGCACCCTGAGTGGCTGGACCCTGGCCAGCGTGGCCTTTGGGCAGGGCAAGGTGGGAGTCAGGAGTCAGAGACTGGCCAGGAACACAAAGTGAGAGCGGGGGCCCAGCCGGGGCGCTGGCATCTGAGATTAACCCCCGGTGAGAGATGAGGAGGACCAGTCCCTGCGCCCAGGCAGGGATTCTGAGCGGAAGCCCCCGCCAGCGACAAGGTCTGGGAGGATGACACGGAAGCCAGGCTGCATGCCCAGCTCTGCCTGCCCGCCCCTCACAGGTGCCTGATAAACACCCGCTAATTGGATGAGGACACCAGACCACACAAGTCTGTCACAAGTCTGTGACACCTGGGGGTCAGGTCACGTTCCTCATAGACTCAGGGGCACTGGTGTCCACAGGGGAGGAACCAGCAAGTGCCCACGGCGGCCCCAGGGATGAGCCCTTACCCCTCGTGAGGGTCGACCCCCATTCATTCCCCCCCACGTCACAGCCCTGCCCATCTCCACCTTGTGAGTGACATCTCTCCCTGGGGCGGGCCTTGGTGACAGCCTGTGCCCTTCCTCTTCTCAGGGCCACCTGACCTGGAACAATCTCTGGACTCTCATCCCCAGGGGAAGATACAGCCAGGGGAGGAAGGAGCCCCCAAGACCTCAAAGGAGTCAGGGGGCAAATCCCTGGGCGGGGGGCCCTGGTCTGTGGGGACACCCGGCTGGGGGCCCTGAGCCCATCTCACCAGCCCAGGGTGTCCTGAAGGACAAGGGGCACCTCCGTACAGGATGGGCCGGGCGACCAGGGTCCATGTTTTCCTCCATCTCAGAGGGGCTGAGGATCCCATGGGGAACCCCCTCCGCTAACAGATGAACCCACGGGGGCCCCTGCGTGAGTCTCCATGGGAAGCTGCTCCCGCTCCTGGGCCCTGGGGGGAGGCCTAGAGCAGAGGACAGGCAGGGACACAGGCGACTTGGATGTAACTCCTTAAAGCTGTGATGGGGGTCACATGGGGCACCCTGGGCATTAGATCCCCAAGCTGGCATCGTGTTCTATTTCTAAAGATTTTATTTGTTTTTATTTATTTAGGGAAGGGAAAGGGAGAAAGAAAGAGAGGGAGAGAAACATCAGTGCACGGTTGCCCCTGGCACGCCCCCAACCGAGGACCTGGCCCAAAGCCCAGGCATGTGCCCTGCCTGGCGATCGAACCCACGCTCAACCCTCGGAGCCACGCAGCCAGGGCAACTTCATGCTTTGAAAACCTCCCAAGAGCCCTCACTCACCACATCCTTCCTTGAATCCTCAGGAACGGAGAGCTCCTCTGGGGGGACAGTTCTCCTGTCACGGGGTCACCCTCCCCCCGGGCTCACTCTGCCCTGGGATAGTGTTAGGCAGCCTGGGACCCAGGGATAAGGCCAGTCCCTGCCGCTCACCCTGGCGGTCAGAGCCCGGCTCTGCTCAGGGCTCAGGGTCAGCTCCCTCCCTCTGGACCCTGGGCAGCATCCCTGCTGCAGCCCTGACCTTGGATGCAGGTCTCCTCCGTGCCCTCCCGGGGGCAACATTGAGACACCCAGGCGACAGGAAACTGACACACCAACCCGGATGTGTCAAAGGAGGTGGAAAGGGAGCCTGATTTACATACCACTGACCCTTCTGGGTCCCTAGAATGTGTCTGCTCTGTCCCACCCACCGTTTCCAGAGGCCTAGGAGCACCTGCTCTGTCAGGGGGCCCTGAGCACCACCCGTGGGGAAGGCCGGGTGACCACAAGTCCCCAGGCAGACGACAGAGGCGGCCCCCATGGTCAGGGAGCACGTGGACAGGATGGGCCAACAGACACGCGGGAGGGGGTCTCCCTAACATCATCTCCCTCAAGGACCAGGGAGCGCACAGCCACCTGACCGCCCGCCACAGGCCTCTCTTCCCAGCACACGCAGGACCCCTCTCCCTTCACAGCCACGACCGGCGGGTCCTCCCAGACTCCTGGTCCTGGTCTCTGTCCCTGGAAGCAGAAACCAGGCTGGTGACACCTGAAGACAGGAGGAGGGGTCCCCCACCAGGCCTCACCCAGCTTGGCCCTGTCTCACCCCAGAGTCACCACTGTGACCTTCCTGCTGGGAGGAAACCCAGCCTCCCCAGGGCACCTGAGGACCTGGGGGAGACCCAGGGACCAGCTGGGTTTAGTGTCACAAATATAAATAATGGCCCAGGATTGGGGACTCCAGGGACCGGCTCTGTGGTACTGACATTGCAATGGCCAGGACACAGCACAGGTCAGCAGTGGGGCTCAGGGGGCGGGTCATCGCCCCCGGGGTCAGCGGTTCCCCTCGGCGTTGCCACTGAGAGTGCTCTGCAGACCGGCATGATCGGCGCCCTCACAGCTTGTCAGAGGGAGGCTGTGGGGTCCACCAAACACCTGCTGAGCCAGAATCTGCATTTGAGCAGGACCTGCAGACCCTCCCTGTGCATGCAGAGGGGGAGGGGCTTCCCCACCCCCACACCGTTGGGTCTCAGCCTGGCTGGGCGTCCAGGTTACTGGACAGCTGCACAAGCGGCATTTCTGAGGTGTCACCTGGGCGTGGTAAGTTTTAGGAAGTTCCACAGATGATCGGTTCCCAGAGGGCCACCTCCCTGTGACAAGAGGTCCTATTATAGCCCCTGGGCTTCTGCTCTGAAGAGAGAGGCCAAAGGGGATGAGAGCGGGCTGCCGGGGGGTGGGGGGCGCTGTGCACCCACACTGAGCTGCGGGGCAGGCCCTGGACACCCCCGCCCCCAAGCTCGAGCTCGTCCAATGGTGACTGAAGGAACGGACGGCCCAGCTGTTACCCAGAGGAGTTAGGCAGGACATCTGCGCTGCTCACTCAGTCCTTCAGTTTGGCTGAGAGAAGAATTCGGATCCAGCAACTCAATTAAAGAGAAAGTTTCTTTAGAAAGTCACAGAGGTAGAAGTGAGCTGTATTAAGTGGGCTCAGGAAACAAGTTACGGAAGCAAAAGGAGGGCCCTTGGAGTTTAGGAGACACCACCTTGAAATATGTGCCTTGAGGGAAAGGAAAGGGCGGGAAAGGCGAGGGTGTGCTCGATGCTTTCTTTCCTTCCTCTGGCACACACAGCATCGTCTTCTTCGTTTTGAGCCCTATGAGTGCTCACAAGCCAGTACTTTAGTCGAATGGAGCACAAGCTGGGCCCTTTTGTCTTGTGAGAGTTTAAAACAGCACAGACCCTGCTATTGTCACCCAAGAAACACCTGAGAAATATCAATTTCTCCAAAACCTATATTCAGAAAAAAATGAAAATATTCAAAACTTTTTCCTTCACTTTGCAGCAATAAGAAGGCAGCAGCGCCTTGCCAGAAAAAAAGTTTTATGAAACTCACTGTGACAAATGCACTAGAGAAAAGAAAATCTAACTTTAGGAGACCTGTTAAATTATTTCAACCCAAGTAACACCACAGCCAGAAACTGTTTTTTCAATTTTGACCTAACGAGACAGGAGAGACACGTTTCTCTTCTCCCAAAAGCAGTTCCGCGGACCAAGGGCCCCCCCACCCCCCGCCCCGAGGAAGAAAGGGCAACTGGACGGGGCTGTGGGGACGACTTGCCCTCTGCGCTGCGACGGCTGTTTCCCTGCAACCAGGGGCACTGGAACGGCCCCCGCGACTGTTGCCTAAGCGCAGGGAAGGTACCTCCAAGTGGCCTGGGCTTTGGGGAGAAGGACACTGTCCCAAGGGCAACGTGGGGCACTGGCTGGACTCATTGAAATCAGGGGGCTGAGGAGCGAGAGTCCAAGGGTTGCAGGTGAACCCAGCGCTCACCAGGCTCCCCACGGGTTCTGGGTGCTGGCCGGCTCTACCTGCACACGTGGGATTTGGGCAGGCAGGGCCCGTCTGAGAGACACGGGAGACGGTGCTTGGCCCTTCCCTGTGCTGCGCCCTTTCGCAGTCAGGGATCCCCAGTCTCCTCGCAGAACCCCACCCGCCCTACACGCTGCGGGCGTCCTTGCCGCGGGCCCCTTCTGGTCTCCACTGGCTCCTTTCCCCAGTGGTCTCTCCCCCCTGTCTGGGCACCAATAGGCGCGTCTGCGCGCTGAGCTCCTGCCTGCCCGCCGGGCCAGGGAACGGACAGAAGCACAGAAGCGGGGTTGCCCTGTGATTCTCAAAAGTCCCTGAGGGCCTCTGCGGCGGAGCTTAGGACTCCTTCTGAGACAGACGGGAGGCCCAGGGGGGAGGACGGGGCCCACAGCGCTGTGCTCACAGAACCTCAGGCTCTTCGCTGGGACAGCCGGGCCCCAAACCTGGGATCCTCCCAGGTCTGTTTTCTGCTCACCAGCTTCCCCACGGGTTCAGAGTTGTGGCTGGTTCCACCCGCACGTGAGAGTTCTGGGGAGAAAGGGCCTGCCTAAGACGAGACAGGGGTCCCCTCCCTTCCCTGTGGTGCTCCCTGTGGAGTGACAGCTGCCTAGTCTCCTGTCCCAACCCTGTTCCCTGCTGGGGTCCTGGCTGAAGGTCCGTCTTAGTCTCCTTCTGCTCCTTCTCACCCTGGCCTGTCCGCCTGTCGGCATCCACAGCCCCGTCTGCTTGCTCAGCCCCCAGCGGCCCACTGGGACTGGGGCAGGACAGGCCTGGGGGCAGGGTGGGACCCTGGAGGTTTCTAAGGGTCTCTGTGGCAGAGCTCAGAGGTCTTCTCAGGCAGGGAGAGTCCGGGTGGGACAGACAGGGCTGACCACACTGTGCCCACAGACCTTCAGGCTTATGACTGGGATGCCCAGGCCCCTGACGCTGCGCTCCCTCCTCCCCCTGCCCGTTGTGTGCTCCATCGCCAGCGCAGGCCGCCGCCCCAGGCGCCAGTAACCACACGTGGCCATTTCCCACCTTGATCCCCTGTCATGCAATCGGCCCATGTGAAGTTGCGAGAACACCCCAACACACAAACACAGGTTTCAGCAACTGCAGTTTTAAAAACCTTTTTCTTTCATTTTAGGTGGACAATGAAGTCCCACGACTGAGAGGCAGACATTAATTGAACAGTGAGTAACCACACAATTTTATAGTGTGACTTGAGAGAGTGATAAGTTCTACTTACAAAAATAAAGTGAGAGCAACCGCCAGGGTGAGTGAGGGTAGGAGAGCTTTATGTTAGGGAATGCGACCAGGGAAGACCCTTCGAAGAGCTGACATCTGAGTAGGCTCTGAAGGCAGGGAGGAGTAAGTGATAGGGGAGTTGAAAGAGTAATTGTGGCAAAGGACCGGCACGTGCAAAGCCAGTTCCGTGTCTTAGCCGACCAACGAATACGTCAGTGCGTCTGGGTTATTGGTGAAAGCGGGGTTCTTGCAGTGCCGAAAGGAAACACATTTCCTGAGGCCCGCACGGGAGGATGGGGCCCTGGGGTATGGGTTACTGAGGGTGTACAATGAATGGGCTTCCCCTCCTGACTTTCCAAAGTCCCGTCTTTGTCCTTCTCCCCATGGGAAAAGTCCACCCCTGTCTTCTGTGGGGTCAGAATGATGGCCACTGCTCAGAGATCATGTTCCACGTTGAAGCCCAGGCCAGGCCAGCGTCCAGCGAGCTCGGCGTGTGCCTCCAGCGGCAGCCCGATGCTGTGCTTCCGAATGCAGGGTCCCTCCTGGAAGCCAGGAGCCACGCGGCTGCTGAGGCCAAGCGGCCTGGAGGGAACAGGGGTGTGTACCGTGCAAGTGTGGGTCTCAAGCACGGGAGAGGAAGAGCTGCTTTCTTCCCTGGGTTTCTGTTAGCTTGGGTTTGGGATGGACTGGGAGCCTTTTCAACTTGGCCAATGGGCGTCCCAAACTTCTGGGGGCTTGGGAGGGGTTTACACCCCCTGGTTAGACCGACAAACTTCTATGGTTCGTCACTCACCTCTCCCACTGCCTTGCCCCCGAATTCATCTGGCACCAGAGAGAGGGAAGAACAGTGTTAATGCCCTTGGCAGACCAATGCTGCAAACCCTGGGGTGTGGAGATGCAGCTTCCTGGCTAGCGAGTCGGCTCTGTTCCCCAGTTTATTCATCTCAGCGCCTTCTTTCCTTTCCCCTATTTAGGGCGTGCATTCAGATGCTGACATGCTAACATGGCACATTGTAGGTGCCATGTATGCAACATGGTAACATTCAGAGAAACACCAGAAGTGGCTGGCAGTTTGGAAGAGCAGGGCAGGGTCAGGTGCAAGTTGTGTCGGTCTCGAAGAGGTAGTGAGCCTTGAGGTTTATGCTGAGTGGCCTGGGCCCCCGCAGAGGACTTTGAGCCTTTCCTCTTTCCTCAGCAGCCTCCTGCAGAGGCTCTGGACATCGGACCCGCTTCCTCTTCCCTGAGACGTTGCTGCCTCCCGCCGACGGGTGTCTTGAACACTAAGCTGAGATGTGAGCCCTGGCTTAGGGTGAGGAGCAGAGAGGGCAGCAAGTGTTGAGGAGAGGCCGAGCACCCCGGTGGAAGGTGTGGTTCAGGGTAACATCCAGTGACAAAGGAGAGGGTCACTGGAGCTGGGGGAGGTGGGTGGGGAAGAAGAGAAAGCTATTCCTCCAGATGTGGGCGTGGTCCCCAGAGGCAGAAGGGTGTCTTGTAACAAGGCAGAAGAGACCTGAATACTCACATGGGTGTTTAGCTACTGAGACCTAACATTGGACTTTGGGCGGTCCGTGGCGGTGTATGCACTTGTATAGATGAGGAGAAAAACACAGAAAAGCATAAAAATAAAATAAAAACCCAACGGAGCTCAGGGGTGGGGTGCGGTGGAGGGAGAAAGAATGTGTCCCTAAACAGACATAACCAGAGGGACACACTGGGTCTTATCTCAAAGGCGCATTAGCCCAGTTTGGGACTCGGTGGCCCCAGGGAAGCGGGTGACGGGGCCCTGGCACTGGGGTGCGGGAGCGACCGGAGGTTTAAGGAGACGAGCCCCCCTTCTCCGTACCGGACCGCAGGGAGAGCGGAGAGGGAGGCGGTGCACCAGAGAGGCCTGGGCGTCTAACTGCGGGGTGCCACCCATACAAAGCCCGCAGACGTTCCTGAAGTGGCCGATTTGGAAAAGCACCTGGTCCATCCCAAGCCCAAGACACTGTAACGAGAGGATAGAGAGCAAGTAGGGGTGGGTGGGCTCTGGAGCCCTGCGTGTAAACTGAAGGCTGGAGGGAAGGAGGCGAGCTTTACTGAAGTGGGGGTGGGGGGAAACTAGCGTGTGTGGTGTCAGGTCTGAGAAGCGTTTGGAAACTCCACCCACGGGAGGGTCAGAAATAGAGTGTGGGCTGGTGTTGGGGCAGAGCCCGGGGCCCAGATCCTCCGCCGGGTGGGGACTGGACCCCAGGGCCTCAGGCCTGACCTGAGGCCGCAGCAGAGGCCACCAGGGGGACCCGTATTGCACTGAGGACACCCACCTGCTGGGTCCCTTCTGGGAACCTCCGAACTCTCCAGTCCCAGCTGCTCTCGCCCTGCAGGGCCCTGCATCCCACGGCCATGGGCCTCGGGCCTCCACGGGCGCCTCCACGGGGGGCCTCCACAGCCCCCACTGACAGGGCGGCCAAGCTCCCAGACCCCTGTCCTTCCCTGGGAGCAAAGGCCTTTGTTTGGAGTCATGAGCTCCCAACCGCCCAGCCCCTGCTCTGCACTTCCTGCGGGCGCTCCGCTCCCCCCATATTGAATCCACTGCGGCTCCCAGCAGAAGACTGGGGGCCCCTGTCATGCCATCCAGTCACAGCTGCAGCACCCCCAGCCCGGCCCTCCCGCCCCTCTCAACGCCTCAGTCCCCACCTTTGCCAGCCCCAAGGGCGTCACACCCAGACGTGGCCTGTGTCCGCGTCCCCCCGCCCCAGCTCAGGCCTCAGCTGCCTCGGCCTGGTCCACTTCTGTGTAGTGAGCACCCCAGGCTCCTGCCCAGCCTCCAGGAGGTAGGGGGGCCCAGGGGGCTCCTGGCCTGTCGACCTGGAAGCTGGGGGCCCGAGGCCCCTGTGTGACCCCAGGGGAGGCCAGGCAGGGTCCCTTTGCACATGGACTGTCCTCCTGTCCACACTGGAGGGACGTTGCTCCTACAAAACCCTGGCCCTGCCCCTGCTGCCCACCGCTCCCTGCCTTCTCCCTGGGACGCAGGCTCGCCAGGAGGCTCACCTTCCCCACCTGCCCCATTTGCCCGGGTTGAATGTACAGACTTGTTCTCCTCAAATATTAAAAGGTTGCCGCTTTATTGTCATGGAGATGCTCGCATTTTGCTTGCTAAAACTCCTAGAGTAAGACTTTGGTCTGCAGACGCGTTTTCAGCTTGGGAACCAGTCACGTCTTGGACCAGGTCGTTCTTTGTTGCGGGGGCTTGTTCCGTGGCTGCAGGCCTTTCTACAACATCCCTGGGCTCTACCCAGGACGCGCCAACAGCTCACCCACAGTCCTGACAACCAAAAACACCTCCGGACACAGCCAGACACCTCTGCAAGGAAAGTCAGTGCAGTTGGGAACAACTGAACTAGGCCTCGATATTTTGTAAGCTGAAATCTAAAAGAAGATAATGAGGAATGAGAAAATTAGAGCTAGGCCTTATATGTAGCATAATGCTGTTTAAATAAACACAAAATAGTATTTCATACAGAAGAGGGAAGATCAGAAAGCAAGAAAGAGGCCCTTGGGACACTTTCATGTTCTACTGTTTGCATCCAAAGTATCAGGAAACACTGTTCAAACGTCAGTCTCACGGTTGTTCCCAGTTACAGAGTCAGAAAACACAGCTGTAAACACAGCAGTCCCTTCGCTCGTGGAGCTCACTTTCTAAAAGGTGTGGAAACAGAAGGCAGACAAGTAAACAAAGACATCCCATGTCAGCTGAGGATACGGGCTATAAAGACAAATATTGATTCACTTCTGAGGAGCTGACACTGGCATTTTCGCAGGAAGTTCCTTGCTATGTGGGGCAGTCCTGAGCCTTCCACATGCTTACTATCTCTGAGTCTAAATTCTGGAGTCCCATCGAGTGACTGATGGAGCCAAAATGCTCCACACACATACACGCATACACACGCACGCACACGCACACACTTCCCCACACACTCTGAGTGGGATGGGGGGAAAGTGCCACGCCCAGTTGAGAAAAACATCTGCGTCTTTAACATTTATTTCCAGGCCTTGTCAACGGCTCCGGAGGGAGCAGGGGCCTCCAGGGAAATGGGCAGTCTGTGACCCACCTGTGACCTGGTCTGAGGGTCTGAATAAAGAGGACCGTTCATTCCCTTGCTTTTGCTGTTCAAGGCAATTTCCTCTTAGCAGAAATTCACCTGAAATCCCAGGTCTCTTCTTTCCTGGGGCACACAAGGAAAATGTATCTAAAGTATCCCAAACCCCACCCCTATTTCCTGGGAAAAGGGAGTTGCAGTGGGAACAATATTGGCAGGAGAAGATGAGAGTCACAGGAGCCCCTGTCCCACCAGGAAAGCGCTGGGCTGTCCCCACTTGGCCCTTGGAACCGAGGGACCCGGGGCAGCTCCCGGCCTTTGCCAGGTAGGAGCCCAGGAAAACAGATATCGGGGCCAATTGCTGGCTGCACAAACATGACCAAGGACAGGGCACCCAAGGCAATAGACACGTGGTCGGGGTAACTTCTCAGCTCCTCCCCAGTGTCCTGAGCCTCCTGCCCGCTGCAGCCCAGGCTCAGGAGGAAAGTCACCCACAAAACACATCAGCTCTGCAGCCAATCCCCCGTCCGAGTCACCTCACCGTCCCCTGACCTCCCTCCCGCTGCTCCGTCATCCCTGCACCCGCACACACTGCGCCCGAAGGGCTCTTGGCCCATCAAGGGTTGCTCTTGCCTCCCTGTGTCTGCACACCTGGTCCCCTGAGATGCCCTCTCTCCTGTCCCCATGACCCTGCTTGTTCTTCTCTGCAGCCACCCCCGTTGGCCATCTTGCCAAAAGGTCAGCGCAGCCTCCACAGACGGACACAGTGGGCCCCCCTCGGAACGCTCACCCCCGGCTCCGCTCCTTGGTGCTGGGACATGTCCAGGGACGCTCCCTGTGCTCGTGTCATGTGCCCTGTGGATCCCTGAGTTCCTGAGACCCAGGCCGGATGGGATGGCCGTGCTCCCCAGTGGCCCCGTGGCTCCCCCACAGGGCCCTGCACAGGAAAGCGCCTCAAGCGGCTCTAAGTGCTCAGAGAGTGAACGAAGGGAGGGAAGGTGGATAAATGGGTGGACACGGCTTCTGCTCCCGCGTAATCACCATGGATGTGGTGAGGGTGTGAAGAGACGGACATTCACACACACTCCCCGTGGCACATCGGTGCAAGTTTTACACAAGGAGTGCGTAGGTATCTCTCCTAAACGTATTGTTGGAGCGTAAAGTCGAAGAGCCTCAAATTCGCCGTTGTCCAGTGCGGGCCCGGGGCAATGGGGTCCGCGCGGTCCTGCCAGAGCTCCGCGCGGCCGCGCCGACCCAGGGCACGCGGCCCTGCCCTGACCCAGGGGCATGCGGAGGGGTGCGGCGCTGGGCGTCCCCAGAACCGTAGTTTCTGTCCTGGACACAGGCCCTGCGGGTGAGAGGGGACGCTGACTTGTCCTTCCTGCCCGCTCTGCTCCCCCTGACACAGCCCTTCCCCTCCTGGCGCCCCGGCCCCCGCTCCGCCCGCGCCCACAGCCCCACCGCCCCGCACTGCAGCCCCACACACCAAACCCCCCGGGGCACCCACAGCCTAACTGGGGGGAAAAACAAACGAGTGCACATTTCTGACCGTCTGAGTTTGGTGAAATCACATTAAAGAAGCCGGCAGGAGTCCTGGGAGCCACGGACACTGGGACTCCCGCGGCTGGAACACGATGGAGTAGGAATATGCCCCGTGGCCCCTGCGAAAGGCCTGGAGATCCACGTTGGATCCACACGCGGAGCTGGACAGGGCGACTGCCGCCCTCCCCGCCTCGTCCACCAGAGGGAGGCGCTGCCTCCCTGCAGCCTGGAGCCTCCCCAGGGCTCCTGACCCTCCTCAGCAGCAGCCATAGGCCAGCGCGGTCCCCCCCTCACCATCCTCTCTCAGCCCACAGCCGCCCTCGCTCGCCGAGCTGCCCACACTGGACTCTGTCAGCTCCCCCATCCAGCCCGGCGTCTGCCCACCTGAAGCCCGGTCCTCTGCAGGCAGCGTGGCCCCTCCACACTCCACCTTTAATGGGGCAAACGTCCACTCAGGCCCACGCACCCTCCAGTCCAGCCAAAAGGACGTTTCCCGCAGGAGCTCCAGTGGACGGTCCCACCACTCTAAGTGCCTCCTTCTCGCTCCCTCTGGATTGTCATTAAGGAGCCTCTCCTGCAATGACTGACTAAAGGCCTGGCCCCCTGATCCGAGCACAGGGATCTCTCAGGCCCGTCTCTACGGAACCCCCAGGCCAAGGCCAGAGATGACGCAGAAGAAATGCTCAAGGAGCCGCACAGGGACAAGGAAGTCACTCAAACAGAAACAGAAGACCAGACGGACAGGACACTGGAAGACACGCTGGCTCTGCCGCCGCGGAGGGTCCTCCCGTGGACCCGGGCCCTTGACCCTCATGAAGTCAGGAGCCCAGGTGTGCACAGGTGCGAGGGACGAGCTCCCTCGGGACCAGGACCCTGACCACACCCCCTCACCTCTCAGCTGTGAGCCCCTCACTCGCCTCGGTGGGCTCTCCTGCCACCACCTGTTCTTCCTCTTCTCACACAGGGTCCTGACCAGGCCCAGAGCCCCTGACCCCAGATCCAGGGTGATGTCAGCCCGGGCAGGACGGGGGCCCCGCCCCCCTGACTGCAGAGTGAGTCAGGCCGAGTGCCCCACAGCCCAGCTGACCCGCCCCCGCAGGCCTCCCCTCCCAGGACACACACATTCCGCACTTCCCGCCTCTAGGAAGTATTGCTTCTGGGACCCCCCGGTCCTGACCATCTGTCCCTGGAAGCTGTGGCCTGGTTAGAGCCCCACAGAGATAGCAGGGGGACCCTCTCACAGTCACTACCCCTTTGACCCCTTCTCACCCCAAAGTCATTCCGTGGGATTTTCCTGTTGAGAGGAGACCCAGCCTTCCCAGAGCATCTGAGAACATGGAGAGGACACATGCCCAGCTGGGTGTTGTGGCACAAACAGGGAAAATCTCCTGGGTTTGGGGACCTTGGGTTCTCTGTGTTGTGCTGAGAGACCCAAGATCAGGACCCAGCAGGGGCCATGCTGGGGTGTGTGTCATCCCCTCGGGGCAGGGTCCCCATCGACCTTGACCATTGAAGTGCCCCCCAGGCCGGTGTGATCAGTGTCCCCTTAGAGCTGTTAGAGGCAGAGTCTGCATGTTTATATCTGCTGACCCTCCCTGTCACCTGTCTCCTGAGAGAGGGGGGCTGTCCACCCCCAACATCACAGGGCCTCAGCCTGGCCGAGCCTTGCCCTTAGCTGGGCAGCCGCTGAAGCAGCGTTTCTGAGGTGTCCCCTGGACATCAAAACCTTCATAAATGTTCACAGGTGATCCCAATGCACAGTGGACGTGCTGTCTCTCTGGGACAGAATCCCTGATGTAGCCCAGGCTCCTGTCCTAAATAGAAAGGCCAGGTGGGATGCTGATGCTGAAGGGGGGTTGCTCTGCACCTGGCAGGAAGCGGCAGGAAAACACACTGGACGCTGGACACCCCGGGCTTGTGCTTCTTCACACAGGGTGTGTGTGTGTGTGTGTGTGTGTGTGTTACAAAGGTCTCAGCAGATCACAGGAAACAAAAATGTAGACCAATGTAAAGCAGGAATGAGGGGAGGAAATGAGGGGACGTCCTGGGCTCAGACACCACCCCAACCTGTGTTCCCATGGAGGCCCTCCTGCCCCAAGAGGACAGGTAACACAGATAGGAGGGACTCTCCGAACACGGTAAACAGCGGGGCCCGTGAGCATTTCTGGGACCCAAGCTCCTCTCACAGAAGGAGGGACAGAGCAGGCAGCAGGCGCCGTGGAGTCCCCCCTCAGCCCCTGCCTGCGGAGGGCGCGTCCCCTGGCAGGAGCTCTGCTGGCCCATAAGGGAACGATCTTTGGGACTGGGAGGAAAGATGAGAGACAGAGACTGGCTGGGTCCCCTGGGGAGGACAGTGCTCTGCGGGGGGACATAGGGCTCCTGTTTGGACCTGCAGTGAGCAGAGTAGGAGGTTAAAAAACAGCAACAAAGATATCCTGATCCGGAAGTGCTGAGGGGCAGGAAAACATCGATTATGGTAAGTGTTACAAGTTGCTCATCACTGAGCAATGATTTCTGAGAAGAGATGATAGTAACAACAATTTATGTCATTGTGACAGCACAAAAACTTATCCCAGGGACACTAAATATTGTTCTTGCCACCAACCTCAAAATAAGCAAATACAGCTCAGAAAGTCTATCAGGACCCTGGAAACAGTCATTTATTCACCCACAGATATATATGTAGCCAGTTTCAGGCACTGGGAGTACAAAGGGCCCTGCCTCCATGGGGCTCATGTTCTGTGGAGAAAACAGAGGCAGGGGCAGGTCAGAAAGTGAAGACACGAGGTCTTTAGAGGAAGTGGTCAGGGAAGGCAGTTCTCCCAAGGAGGCTCCTGAGTGTCAGCAGGGGTCTGAGGGCGGTGGCAGGGGTGAGCCAAGCAGACACATGGAGAAAAAGAAATTCCGAATAGTAAAAATAATAAGTTCGCAGGTGCTGAAGTAATGGTGGCCATGCTGCAGACCTTGACCATGGGAGACACACACACACGCAGGCTGGGAGATAGAGAGACCTGCTCAGGACCCAGGGCCTTGTCTTTCCCTCCCTACATAGATCCAACATATCCTAATCTCTCTCCTCCCTCCTAGGCTCACTGTTAACCTTCTGGAGCCCCCCCCCACCGCCCGATGCCTGACTCACTGTTGACTCAGTGCCGCCTGATGCTGCTGAAGGGGAGCATGTGCTTCTCCTTGCGAGCAGTCTGCCTGAGAATTTGGCAGGCTATGCCTGGTACAAGAGGAAAAAGTGGGGACAGCAGTCGTTCTTCTGCAACATATATAATAGACCCTCTAGAAATTGCCCCCAGAAGTGCGTAGAGTGATGGACAGACAATTTACCCCAATGAATCCCTGCTGTTCCAGAGCATCACTCTGAAGGACACAGGATACTACACTGTACAAGCCATAATGAAAAAATTCCAAATAGAGAAGTAACCTGACAGCTCCTTGTATATCGTCATTGCTCTGACCTCTGGGTGTCGGGTGGGTGAATTCTGCCTCACACACAGGGCTGACAGCCCTGGACTCTGCCGCCACCCGCCTCTGCATCACGTCCCAACTGGGGTTGGGCATTTATTGCAGGACACACACAGTGGAGACAAAGTTCCTAAGATCAGAGCTCCCCTCCCAAATGTCTGCATTTTGAATGCAGACGTTCACCAAAGAGAGAAGAGCCAAGCTGATGGGAGTAACTCAGCAGAGGGAGACCAGTCTCAGTCCAGCCCCAAAAGGCCATGAGCAGCCGATCTTAGTCCCAGGAGGTCTGTCCACAGCCACAGCCCCGTCCTTTCCTCCACCCCAGGGGCCTTATTGATTGTCTATGGATCCCTAGTTCAACCATTGGCTCACATCTCTTAATATTAGTTGTCCTCAGATTACAAAAATACATTCTGTTCTGAGAAGTGACAGCAAAGGGAGAATCGATCTGTTTTTACTCTAGAATAAATTATCTGCAGTAATAACAAAAGTCAGTGCTGAGAATGCTGAGACCTTCCCGATAGGTGGCCGATCCGCACCCTCCCACACTGGACTTACAATTATTTGTTGCCTGATCTTTTGGCGTCACTTCCACTAGATATAGAAGAAAGAACTTTGCTTTTCACAGACCAACACTCAATTGTTTTTTCATGTAAGAGAGAAAGAGTGAATGGTGAACAACTGAATGAATGAAGGATCCATAATCTCTTCACAGGCTGACACCTGGATGCAGAATTCTTGGAATTCTGGCCACACAGCATGGGGTACCCTGTCCCTTCAGAGGCTGAGCCCCATGTTTCAGATACTTTGTTGTCTAGAGAAATATATTTTTCTTGCAATTGGTCTTTGACTTTTGGGTATTAATAATAATTTTCACATACAGAAGAATTTTCAGTTCTTTCCAAACTACTATCTCATAAGCACCAAACAGAAATGGTCTGCAAGGGCCAGAATTTCAGCAAGTCCTGTTCCCCTCTTGCTGTCTGTCCACCCGCACTGGCACAGGTCCTCCCCTGCCCTCCACAGAGGGAGAGTGACTTTAATGACCAAGAGCACACAGCCCACGGTTCTGCTGCCACAGTTGGATTCTGCCTGTCCCCTCACTTTTCTAAGTCATTCCTTGGACTCTGCTCTATCATGTGTTGGCTCACTGGCTCGTGTCGGTCACACTCAGCTCGGAGGTCCTGGCCTACTTCTTGGCCAGGGGCCTGAGCAGTCAGCGGACCATCGGCTTGCTCCTGGCACCCATGTGCTATTTCTGCTCAAACCCAGTCTCTGGGACGTCCTGGGAAATGGAGCCTCACAGAAACACAGCTCAGCTGGGTGACGGAGGGCGGTGCCGCCGGAAGGAGTGGCCCCTGGTTGCCCCGACAGTCAGCTGGTTGGGGAAGGACCAGAAGTGCAGGGGTGTCTGAGACTTCCAGTCCCATTTCTTTCCATAGTAAAACCCTGATACCTAACTGACACCTGAGAAAGTCTGTACTTTCTTTCATACATGGAGCGGGAGGAATTGTGTTCTCTGAGTGCTGAGGTCCCCATGCATTTGTGTTGTGATACACACACCTACCTTACTCTTTTTTAAAGACTATTTTATGGATTATGCTATTACAGTTGCCCCATTTTTTTCTCCCTTTTATCCCACTTCACCCTGCACCCCCTCCTTCTAGCATCCCCCTCCTTAGTTCATGTCCATGGCTCGTACATATAAGCTCTTCAGCTTCTCCATTTCCTATACTATTTTCAACACCCCCCCCATTTTGTGCCTCCCATTTATGCTTCTTATTCCCTGTACCGTTCCTCCTTCTCCCCACTCCCTGCTGAGAACCTGCCATGTGATCTCCATTTCTGTGATTCTGTTCCTGTTCTAAGTGTTTGCTTAGTTTGTTTTTGGTTTTGTTTTTTAGGTTCAGTTGTTGATATTGTGAGTTTGTTGTCATTTTACTGTTCATAGTTTTGATCTTGTTCTTTTTCTTAGGTAAGTACCTTTAACATTTCATATAATAAGGACTTGGTGATGATGAACTCTTTTAACTTGACCTTATCTTGGAAGCACTTTATCTGCCCTTCCATTCTAACTGATAGTTTTGCTGAATAGAGTAACCTTGGATGTAGGTCCTTGTCTCTCATGACTTTGAATACTTCTTTCCAGCCCCTTCTTGCCTGCAAGTTTTCTTTTGAGAAAACAGCTGATAGTCTTATGGGAACTCCTCTGTAAGTAACTGTCTCCTTTTCTCTTGCTGCTTTTAAGATTTTCTCCTTATCTTTAATCTTGGGTAATGTAATTATGATGTGCCTTTATATGTGCTTCCTTGGGTTGAACTTCTTTGGGACTCTCTGAGCTTCCTGGATCTCCTGGAAATCTATTTCCTTCCCCAGACTGGGGAAGCTTTCCTTCACTATTTTTTCAAATAAGTTTTCAATTTCTTGCTCTTCCTCTTCTCCTTCTGGCACCTCTATGATTCGTATGTTGGAATGTTTAAAGTTCTGCCAGAGGTTCCTCAGCCTCTCCTCATTTTTTTGAATTCTTGTTCCTTCATTCTGTTCTGGTCGAATATTATTTCTTCCTTCTGTTCCAAATCATTGATCTGAGGCTCTGTTTCCTCCCCCCTCACTGTAGGTACTCTGTATATTTTTCTTTATTTCAACTTGCATAGCCTTCACTTCTGCTGCTAGTTTGTGACCATACTCAACCATTTCTGTGAGCATCCTGATTACCAGTGTTTTTAACTGCAGCTGATAGGTTGGCTATCTCATCACTTAGTTCTTTTTCTGGAGTTTTGATCTGCTTTTTTTCATTTGGGCCATATTTCTTTGTCTCAGTGCACCTGTTACCTTGTAAGGTGCGGAGCTTTAGGTAGTCTCCAGGGTGGGGCAACCCATGTCCCTGCTTTGTGGTGCTATATTGGGGGGGTGGGGGTCAGAGAGGAAACGAGGCCACTTGCTCAGCTCTTGCCCAACTTTCAGTCACTTACCCCTCTACCTACAAGCAAATTGGGTCCTTCTGCTGCTGATTCCCAGGCAGGTGGGTTTGTGTACATTCTGGGACCCTGTGGGTCTCTCCAACAAACTCTCCTGTGAGGCTGGCAGTTTCTCCCACCTCTGCAACCCCCACAGGTTTTCACAGCCAGAGGTTTTGAGGCTTTAGTTTCCTGCACTGGAACCTGTGTTGTGAGGTCTGTCTCACTCCCTCGGTTGTTCCTAGGTTGCTGGGAAGCTTATCCGCACATGAATGTGGGACGGCCCCATCTGCCAGCCAACACCTCGCCCACCTGGTCCACTGCCTTGCCACGCATCCTCTCTGCCCCGGCTGCCCATCTCTGCCCCTCCTACCGGTCTGGATGAATGTTTCTTCTTTAACTCCTTGGTTGTCGGACTTCCGTGCAGTTCAATTTTTTGGCAGTTCTGGTTGGCTTTTGTTTTTAAATTTGTTGTTGTCCTTCTTTTGGTTGTGCAAGGAAGCAAAGTGTATCTACCTATGCCTCCAACTTGGCCTGAATTCGCCTGCCTTATTCTTTTAAGGACTCAAGTTTGCTGGGAGGTAAGAGGTACCAACTCTGATTGCAGAAAACTTTGGAGGACTTAAAGTTACCACACAGGGCAAGAGTCTCTCTGCTACCTGCACAGCAGAGTTATCCACACCCAACATAAGAAGCAATGACTTCAACACCAACAGTTTTGATTTGCATTTTTCTAATGACAGTGATGTTGAGTATCTTTTCCTGTTTATCGGTCATTTGTTTATCTTCTCTAGAGAAATGTCTATTTGAGTTCTTTGCCCTTTTTTTAATCAGCCTCTTTTATTTTGTGTCTGTTGTTAAGTTGTAGGAGTTTTTCTTGAATGTTCTGGATATTAATCCCTCACCCTATATATGAATTGCAAAGTATTTTATCTCATTCCACAGGTCACCTTTTACTCTGTTGATTGTGTTTTTTGATGAACAGAATGGTTTATTTGTTTATTTTTATGAAGTCCACTTTACTTAGTTTTTGCTTTCTGCTTATGTTCTTAGTGTCTTATTCAAAAACGTCATTGCCAAACCCCATGTCATAATGCTTTTCCCTATATTTTCTTCCAAGGGTTTTATAGCAGTGGGTCTTACCTTTAAGATTCCATCCATTTTGACTTAATTTTTGTATGGTATGAGTTACGGTCCACTTCATTTGTTTGCACGTGTATTTTGCTGTTCAGTACCATTTGTTGAAAAGACTGTCCTTTCTCTATTGAACAGTCTTGGCCCTTTTGTCAAAACTACTTGCCTGGGTCCATTGATGAACAAACATTTTTATGCCAGTGTCACACTATTTTCTTTGCTCTGTGGTAGGATTTGAAATTTTAAAAAGTGTGAGAACTCCAACATTATTCTTCTTAAGATCAAGCAACCATTTGGAATTTCTTGGGATTTTGATAATGATTGTATCAAATATGTAGATAGTTGGAGATCTTCCAGTTCATAAAAATGGATGTTTTTCCATTCACTTGTTTCTTCTTTACTTTCTTTGAGAAATATTTGGTAGTTTTCAGTGTATACAACTTCCATAACCTTGGTTAAGTTTATTCCTAAGTTGTCTATATTTTCTGATGCTATTGTAAGTGAAACTGTTTTATTAATTCCATTTTGGGTTTGATCATTTTTGTTCCAAAAAAAAAAAAAAAAAGAAAGAATGCTGAGGGTTGCTTTTCATCTCCTGCCACTTTGCTTAATGTATTAGTTCTATCAGTTGTATGGGGAAGAGGGTAGAATCTTTAGGGTTTTCTACATATAAGATTATGTTGTCCGGTAAAAAAAGAAAAATTTTCTTCCTATATTTCAACTTGGATACCTCCTACTTCATCTGCTTGCCTATTTTCATGGCCAGAACTGTCAATGGTACATTGAATAAGCAGGGAAAGCAGCACCCGTGTCTTGCTCACAATCTTAGTGATGCTGTTGGTGTCTTTCCATGGAGTCCTGTGTCAGCAGTGGGCTTTCATATAAGACCTTTACCATACAGAGTAGTTTCCTTCTACTCCTACAGTCCCTGCCTTTTGTTAAAACCATAACCACTTTTCTCTAGACCTCTCCTTCACAGTGATATTCAATCCTCAGACCAGGAATAAAAGTCCCGTTCAGACTGAGAAACTCTTTAGATGGAACTTCTCCAGGTACAAGGTCGTGAAGACTGAGTTGAGCCATCTTTATTGCCTAATGAATTATTTAACAAGTGGTAAATGCCTTCCCACTTACTATAAAGTTCCCGTGGCCCCAGAGATGGACAGAGGTGTGCAGCATGCCTTCCCAACATACCTGGAAGTTCACATGAGGAGCAGGGGCCTGATGTTTTTTGAAGTCAAAGAAAATTCTAGGGGAAAAAAATCAGTAGAATCTCATGAGAAGAATTTAACGGATAATGAGGTAATAGAGCACATGGGCTGAGGAGAGATTCTCTGGGCAGGTAGATACTACAAGGATGTCCACAGAAATGGGTCAAGGGTCACCTTGCAGAGATCTGGGGTCAGAAAGCAGGTGCAGCTTTCTCCTTACACATTGTCACCTGAGCAAAGACCATATTCTTTCTTCAGAGACCAGGACAATCCTCTGTTCACCTTCACAAAGCTCACTGTGGACTGGGGGTTACTGAGATGTCTGAGAAAGCAGCATGGCCTCTGGGCCCAAGTCCATGCTCAGTAAGGCATGTCTTCTATTTTCCAGGGAGCCTATGAGGGCACCCACTCTCCTAGGCAACAGCACCATAGTCACAGAGAATAAGGACACTGTGGTCATGTCATGACCTGCTACACAGATGCAGTCTTCACACAGGGATTTTTCAGGGGTTCACAGAGAAAATAAAGCTGTTATGGGACAACAGAACCCTGACCATAGACCTTGTCAGGAGAACAGATGCTGGGAATTACCAGTGTGAAGAAAACAACCCCATCAGTTCCTATGAAAGTCGGACCCTCAGCCTGGATGTGACATATGAGTGACCATCCTCCCCTCCTCTGTGTTGTTAAACTCTGAGTAAACTTTTTTGCACTTGAAAAGGATTTGTTCTGAAGGTAGAGAATCCTCAGAAGACTTCCATTAAGTCAATAAATGCTCAAGAATTTGAGATACTCTGTCATGGAACTCAGCAGCTCTAGTACACAAGCAGGTCCCTGTCATGTCAGCATGAGCAGGCCTGCACCTGATGACCCTGTTTTGGGCCCTCCATGACCTGGAGCTCAGGCCAGATGTCACTGTTTTGATTTTTTGTTTTCTTTGCTGTTTTTACATATTCCATTTGCTTGTCCTTACTTAGAATGTTTGCCACCAGAGCATGGGAACTGGATATAAATGTCTTGTCTTTTTTTCCCTGTTCCTTGTGGCCTCTGGAGTATTTGGCTGAAATTTGTGGAGACCCAACCAAAGGTGGATGGTTGGTAAACAGAGGTATTCACAAACGGGGCTGTTGAAGGATGGCATCTGCTCAGAGTCAGGATGAAAAATTGTAAAGCCTGGGGTGGTGGGTTATTAGGCAGTGTATGGGTTCTGAGGGACATAGGGATGCCATGCAGGAGGGCTCTTTTGGGGGTTTCAGAATGGTGCTGAAAAGAATGAGTGAGGGGCCTGCTTATCTGTTGAGGGAGAAGCCACTGAAGTTGGTGCATTGAAGTAGGGGAGGTGCTCTTCTCCCAGACTTGGATGGGTGTGAGGGGTGAGACACAGGGTTGTAGGAAAGGACAAGCTTCCTGAAGACTCAGATTAGTGCCCTGACCTTGGGACAAGACAAAGCATTGGATGTACAGGCTGGCAGGGGACAAAGGGCAATAAAAGTGAGCCTTCTGTGGGTGACGAGGAGTCTGGAGAGTGATGAAAGATTGTGGGATTAAGGACACCATGAACACGTGTGATGAGCCCCAAAAAGTTTGGGGATTTTAGTGAGGAAGAGAGTTGAAGTGTAAAGTAATCAAACCAGAAAAGTAGTTGGGATGGATCCAGGAAAAGGTGGCAAATGCGGGGCAGACTTGAAGGTGAGGACATTGTGAGCCAGAGGTGTCCAGTCTCTAGTTCAGACCAGCTGGATCTCATAGTGTGGTCTAGGTGCTGCAGTTTCCACATGGCAGGGGAAAGCTGTGAAAAGCCAGATCTCACCCCTGTCCTCCGAGGCATGCCTCAGCCGAGTCAACAAGTTAGCTGTGTCGCAGAGGATTTGTGGTTAAGTGAGTAAGGCTGTCTAGGAGCCTGGGAACAGGTAAGCAAGTGGCTGGTAGTGGGTATGTGTGGGAGGGAGATCGAGGACCAGGATAAACCGGAAGTGAGTGGAGCCTGTTTCTTATTTGTTGACTGCTAAGAGTGGACTTTCTGTGATTCCACAGCTGAGAGCTGTGACAGGTCAGTGTACTAGAGTGGTTGGATTGGACACCTGTCTTTGTCTAATCCAGGATGTATCATTTCCATCTGCGATGGATGCTGCTCTCCTCTACCTGGCCTTATGCTGGTGGGTGTGATGGAACCCAGGCCAAGATGAGGTGGTCTGGCTGCCTGGTCACATTACAGCTCAGGTCCAGATCATCTGTCTCTTCCGAAGCCTAGAAGCTGGTCAGGAGCTGCTGTTCTGTTGCTGTAGAAGGCATGGTGACCTTACTCCAAACCCTGGGAGTCTGAACGTAATTCTCTGATTAGGCCTCACCAGAGCTTCCAAATGCCTTTACTTATTCTAACATAGATTAAGTGAAGGTTCAAGTACCTCAGGTTCTTTTTCTCTCCTGAGGGTACACCCCACAAGGTGCAGATTATTGGAGCTGTCACAGGTGGGTCCTGGTAACCAGGTTCCTGGTGATCACAGACAAAAAATTGAACTGAACACACACAGTTTATAGCAGAAAGTGAGAAAAAGCAGATTTATGAAGCCACACAGAACATGGGAGCAGGGCAACTCTGAGCAGAGCAGAGCAGAGCAGAGCCTAACAGAAGCAGCAGCAGCAGCAACAGCAACAGCAGCAGCCCCTAACTCGGGGGCTAGAGGGCTTTATTCCTCTAGTGTGGGTCTCCCACAATGCTAATTTATTATAATGAAGCAGGGGTCAGGTAGCATCTTCTACACAAGTGCATTCCCGATCCACTAGGATTCAATGCTTTTCCAGACGCAGAAACTCCAGTCTTAGAACAGGGTCTCCGCCCTTTATCCATGTTCTTTAACTTAGCCCTTGGGCACCTCTGGAGTTTCCTGCTTCCTGACTATCTCCTGCCTCAACTTCCCCCCTTGGGAAACATGGTTCTCAAATATCTTTTTTGGGGTTGTTGAAGGGCGAAGGTCATTCTTCTATAACTGCTTCCAGTTTATATAAGACAGTAGTCCCTGCCTATTGAGAACCACGAAACTCTCGCCCTATTCTATCTAGAGGTTGAAGAGGAACTCCTGAGGCCATCACGGGTGTGGTATGTTGGTCAGCTTCAACATCATTCTCAGGGAGTGGCTGGGAACCCTGGAGCATCATCAATTTGATGTGGAACTGTTTAAGTCTAGAAGATACAAATTTAACAAGTAAATTAAACAAACAAGGTCCTAAAAAGTAATAAAATCAGTAATATTATTAAGGGACCTAAGAGTGGTCCCATGTTAAACTAGGGAGCCAGGTCAGGGTAGCCCTAGTTCCTTGGTCCTGTTGATTATATCTGTGTAGACACTCTGCCTGCTCATAAATTTTCCTTATGTTAGTTTCAACCATTCCAGAATTATTTACATAGGTACAGCAGATTTTATTGATAACAGCACATACCCCACCTTGTTCTGCTAGAAGATAGTCAAGGGCGAGGCGATTATCCATGACTGCATTTGCCAGTGAGCCTATCGATCTTGATAGTCCAGCTAGAGCATCGGTGGTATCTTTGGAGACTTCTTCTATACTCTTAGGGAGTTCCCTTAGGGTGGCCTCACGGTGGGCGAAGCCTCCCCAGGGGGCTGCAGCAGCTGCAGTGGCAACAGCTCCAGCCACTACTAAGCCAAAAGCTCATGTTTTTCTCCCTAGAGACAGACTTCCAGGACCCTGGGTTATGTTTATAACAGCAAGGTCTTGGGGTGCCAGGGTCCCTAAGGTACAGTCACCTCCATGTTTAGAGTTGCTGAGATGAGTGTAAGCAATAGCTTCTTGGAGTTCTGAATGATCTGTTAGCCAGTTACTGGGAGTCCCACACAGCCAGACAAGGCCTGGGGGTGCTGCAATGACAGTGGCTTTGGCAGAGTTATATTTGCTAAGGAGGGCAAATGGCAAGGGGGAAAAGCAATCCTTAAGGGGGCCTAGATTATATCCCTGATCTTCCCCTCCTGCAGGGGGTGGTAGGAATTTTGCTAATACCCCTTGAACGGGTCCGTTCAATTTCCAACTAACACATTTTAAAGTATCATTGGTATCTGCATTATGAGTTTTGTCAAAGCAGCAATGGGTACTATTAGGAATGCAGTTAGAATCATAACTTGGGTAGCATACTATACACAACCAATTCAAAGGTTTAAAAATTTCTCCCTCAGAAAGATTCCCTAGGAATCTGGAACTTGAAAAGAGAGGCCAGGGCTTCAAATGGGTTAATAGCCCCGGTGTGAGTATTATTATAATATGGGGTGCATTCTACAGTGCTGTCGCATTTAAGAGAGGTACTGGAGTAACTAAATGACTTTAATTTTAGTTGGGTCATACGGAAGCACCAAGGAGGGTTGCGCTCCCATCTGACTCTTAAAGAAAAAGAGGGATGTGAATAATTAGCAGAATAATTCAAAGCATTGATTAAGGATTCATTAGCTATTGGATAGGCTTTCCTTTTATCTGGAAGGAGTTTCTGAGTTAGGATGACTTATCCAACATTGGGCCAGATTTTCTCCTGCTGCTAAGGCGTGAGAAGTGTTTACTAAAAAATTTCATCCCATTCACCAATGCAAAGTGTAGGTGAGTAGGGAAGAGTTCATACAAACAACAAAGAGATTTTCATTTTGGACAATTATAGATGTGCTTCCACCTAAAAAGAAGTAATTAAGGCTTTACACAGAAGATCAGTACTAATAGAAAGTTCCCAAGAAAGGTAACTATCCAGAACAACGATGATTTCAGTATATTGTCATCAAACATTACTTATCTTTTAAGGCTTTCTCCTTGTAACTATAGCTCTCTAAGATCCTTTTCTAATATCCTAGCAAAGAGGTGGGGACTGTCTCTGAATCCTTGTGGCAATACAGTCCAAGTTACTGCTGACATATCATCGTCTTTGGATCAGTCCACTCAAAAGCAAACAAATACTGAGAGTCAGGATGCAAAGGGACACAGAAGAAGGCATCCTTCAAATCTAACACTGAATACCACTGAACATTGTCAGGTACCTGTGAGAGCAAGGTATAAGGGTTAGCTACTATGGGATGCAAAGGAAGTACTGCTTCATTGACTAACCTTAGATCTTGCACTAGTCTATACTTTCTGGTGGGTTTTATCACCAGTAAGATGGGAGTGTTGCAAGGAGATTGACAAGGAACTATGAGTCCATGCTGTATAAATTTAGTTATAATAGGCTGTAACCCCTCCAAAGCCTCTCATTTAATAGGATACTGCATCCTGTTAGGATAACCTGACCTGAGCTTTAATGAGATTTTAACTGGTAATGTAGTCTTTGCTCTTCCTGGAATCCCTGACTCCCAAGCTAATGGGTTTACTGCATCCAGAACCAAACTCGGGATTTCCTCCTGGTTTCAGCTACTACTGCTTATTATGACCTTTCTTAACTCAAGTGGCTCTTCAGGGAACAAGATAGTTTCCACTCAAGCTAAAAGGTCTCGGCCTAACAGAGGGATAGAGCACTGAGGAACAATCAAAAAAGAGTGTTTGAATGTTTGGCTCTTAAATTGGCAATTAATAGGGAGTGTATAGAAATAGGCCTTAAAGTTTCCTTCAACTCCCATTACCTTAGCTGATTTGGAGGAAAGAGGTCCAGAGTAAGAGTTAAGGACAGAGTAAGTGGCCCAAGGGTCAACAAGAAAGTTGATTTTCTTACCTGCCACTGTTACGGAAAGCCAGACTCAAGACACAATTCAGGGAACGGAGTAAGCCTTTATTCACACGCGCGGGCTCAGAGGGAGGCAGTCTCCAAATTCTGAGCCCCGAATCGGGGTTAGATAGGGGTTTATAAGCCCTAGCATTCCGGCAGGAAACGGATGGGCTTCCCAGGTGGGGGAAGGGATTAGCATTCAGGTGGGAGATTGATGAGATTGATGTGCTACCCAGGCGGGGAAGGGATATGAAAACGGGCTACAGAAACAGATAAGCAATGATTAACAGTTAACCTGGGAGGGGTCTCTGGCTAGGCTGTTCCTCTTAAATCATCTTGCCCTTATCATTCCCCCCTTTGATGCTAGACGAGATTGGCCTGAGTCTTAGCATCATCACACAAGCCACGGTGGTCACTCTGTTGGGGTTGGGTCGGGAGTCTTTGGTATCAGTGATGCTGGAGGAGCAGCACTCGAGCAGCGGCTCGTCTGGTGACTGCGGTCTCTAGGTTATTAATGAGGGTGCGCAGCAGCCAGGGTCCTAGACTTATTCCTAAGAGGAGTAATATCAGGGGGCCTAGGAATGGAGCCAGCCAGCGGAGCCAGATTTGGGTATCTAAGCTCCATGTCCCTTGCCCTGACTCGGTAGCGCTTCGCACCATCTTTCAGCTCCTTAACGTTCTGGGTTAAGATTCCAGATTGGTTAACAAAATAGCAACACTCCTCTCCTAGGAATAGGCAAGTCCCCCCTTTTTCTGCTGTGAGGAGATCTAGGGCTCGCCTATTCTGCAGGGATACTTCAGCCAAGGAGTTTATCTGCTGCTGGAGGGTGGCAAGTGAGTCTGCTATTTGATCCATATCCTGGCTAAGGTGGGTTGATAGCTTGTGGTATGTGGTGGCCGACAGACCCAGGGCTCCTGCGCTGGTTCCTATGCCTATAGCTAGGCCCGCTCCTATTGCAATAGCTGCTCCTGCTGCTCTTTTCACCCGGTAAGGGTCCTGGTGTTGGAGCGCCTGCTGGACTTCTCCCGTGGTTCGGACTGTGACACTTGGGACTAGGAACACTTTAGTGCATCGCCCATCCCAGTCCTTTGGCACACACCGATAAGCTGAGTGCCCGCAAAGCAGGAACAGGCCAGGTTCAGTGCATAAAGGTGCACTGTTGGATACTAGGGTGGTCTCCTGGCAGAAATTGGCTTTCAGGATTCCAACCTGGAGTTCACCTGTCGTATTCGGCTGCAGGCATGTAAGGTTAGTATATTCAGAACTCAGAAACACCCTCTCTGTTAGAGGGCCAATGGTTATAGTCAGGTTCTCGGGGGCTGGATTATTAGTCTCATTTCAGTTCGGGGGAACTGGCACTCCTACATATCCTTGCTCTTCTAGGGGTAGGCAAATCCAGCAGTTCTGGGTTGAGTTTCTAATAGTTTGGTAAGCTGAGAATATGGCAGACACTAAATGCTTTACCTGGGTTTCTGGGTTCACCATGGCCCTGGCCCTCGAAAAGGAGGTAAGGTTAATTCTCTGGTAGGTTGGCTCCCTCCTGGTTAAATCGGTGGGCCACCTCTTTAACAGCCTTCAGCCTTACCTTTTCAAACTCTGATTGGGACAGGCTGTATGTGAGAATTCCAGCAGACCTGTCGGCCGGGGGTGCCGTGCGGTTTGCACTTCCGACTCTGGTACCCTAAGGTGCCTCCCAATATTCCAGTGTTGTACTGGCGCCCCCTCCAGAGGCAAGATTTTATGGAGCTGGCCTTTATTCATCCTGAAGGCATATCAGTGCTAGAGACGAAGGCCCGGGCGGGAAAAGGATAGTGGATTACCCCCCCCTCCTATTGGGATTCGCTCAGCAGGGGCTCCACACTGACATGTTGGGAGGGTACTGAGGCAGAGTAGGTCAAGCAAAGCAAACCAGATACCCAAACAGGCAACACAAACATAGATACATGACCCCGAGGGGCTACGCGCTCCGCCTGGCTCCATTCAGAGGGTGTCGTGGCTATCAGTCCGATACCGAAGATGATTCCAGAGAGGCTGGCGATGATCAGATAACCACTGGGACAACGGTCCATGCCTTGGTTGCCGACTGAGATGGCTGGTCACTACTCTGGGGTGGGATCAGGTCTCTGGTTCCTCGGGTAGACAGCCCACTGTCTTTCAGTTCTCTTCAGCCGGACTGTGGGGCTCCCTTCGAGGTGGAGGTTCGGTGGCTCCGAGTCCTGGCTCGTCTGGATCTGCTGCTGCCTTGGCTTGGAGTGTAGTGGATCCAGGGGGTTATTCCTGTAACTTTAAGGGCAGTAGGGGTGGTTAATAATACTAGATGTGGGCCCGTCCAAATGGGTTGGAGTGGTTCCTTTTTTCCAATCCTTTACCCATACATACTGGCCTGGACGGAAGGGGTGTGCTGGCCTCCCTCGGGGTTTAGGTTCCTGGCCCAATTGGGCCCCGTAGATCCTGTCTAGGGTCTTACCCAACTGTTGTAAGTACTGGGTCTGCTGTCACTCCCCCTTCTGTCGAAGGTCATTGGGACTTCCTATTCTAGTTATAGGTGGGGGTCTTCCAAAAAACTAACTCATAGGGAGTATGCCCCGAGGGGTTCGGGGCATTCCCTAACCTGTAGCAGGGCTAGTGGTAACAGATCTGTCCATGGCAGGCTGGTTTCTTGATGGAACTTAGCTAGGGTTTCCCCTTGAGAGTTCAGTTCATTCGCTCCACTTTACCAGAGCTTTGGGGCCGATAGGCCGTGTGCAGCTTCCAGTCGATGCGCAGGAGCCGGGCGACCTCCTGGACCACCTGGGCGATGAACGCCGGGCCATTGTCACTACCAATGGTGAGTGGGAGCCCATATCTGGGTATAATTTCCCTGAGTAGGATTCGGGTTACTTCGAGCTTTCTCAGTTTTGGTGGGGAAGGCTTCTACCCAACCCGGAAAGGTGCAGATCAGGACCAGGAGATACTTAAATCCTCGGCTGGTCTTTGACTTCTGTAAAGTCAATCTGGAGGTCCTCGAAGGGCTGGGACCCCTTGTGTTGGACTCCCCGGTGGGGCCCTTGATGCGGGGCTGCATTGTTCCTTGCGAGGTAATGCATTGAGCCAAGGCTGTTGAGCACAGGGTTGACAGGTTGGGGGAAGTAGAAATACCTTTTGAGCAAGTTTTCCAGGGAGGTCTTACCCAAGTGGGTCAGATGGTGGCAGTTTCTGACTAAATTGCTGGCCTGGCTCTGGGGCACATATACGTGCCCATCAGGTAACCTCAAGTTCCCTCGGGAGTTTCTTGTCCTCCGGCCTGTTGGGCCCATTTCATTTCTGCTGGCTCATAGTCCCGACGGTTAATGGGGTTCCCCAGCAGGGGTCCGAGAAGGGAGGGCTGTACTTCTGCCATCTCACCACATACTGCGGCAGCTTTGGTCTGTCGAGTCCGCCTTCTGGTTCCCGCGGGCCGGTATGGTGTCTTGTTTGGAATGGCCTTTGCAGTGGATGACGGACACCGCAGTTGGGCCACACTGCTTCGAGGAGACGTGGATTTCTGTCTTGTTTTTAATTTCCTTTCCTTCTGCTGTCAGCAGCCCGCGTTCTCGGTAGATGGCCCCGTGGATGTGCAGGGTGGCGTCGGGCGACTTGGAGTCAGTGTAGATATTGACTTTCCGGTCCCGGGCCAACTCCAGTGCTCTTATTAAGGCCCAGAGTTCCGCCTCTGGGCCGACCATCCAGAGGGCAAGGCTTTGGCTTTACCACCTGGTCAAGCGTGGTTACTGCGTACCCTGCCACTCGGACCCCTTCTCTCATATAACTGCTGCCGTCTGTGAAATAGGTCAAGTCAGCATTGGGCAGAAGCTGGTCCCGCAGGTCTGGTCGGCTGGCATAGACCTCCCTCAGTAACCTCTAGGCAGGAGTGGTCTGGGTCCCCTAGTTCGGTCGGCAGGAAGGTTGCAGGGTTTAATCTTTTTACAGTCTTTACCTGGACCCGAGGATTCTCTTGGAGTATGCCCTGATATTGTGTCAGTCTGGGGTTGGATCAGCCATTGGTGCCCTGTCCCTGCCAGGAGGCTATGGATGCTATGGGGAACGAATAGAGTGGTCTCCGCCCCAAAGTTAATTTGTCCGCTTCTTGTAGCAGGGATACCGCGGCTGCAACTGCCCTCAAGCAAGGGGGCCCACCCGAGCCGCAATGTTATCCAGTTGCTTAGACAGGTAAGCCACTGGGCGCTCCCAAGTTCCGGCTGATTGAGTTAAGACCCCCAGAGCAACCTTGTCCTTCTCATCACGTGTAGATAGAAGGGCCGGCTGGGGTCTGGTAGGCCCAGAGCTGGGGCTTTACTAAGGAGGTCCTTTATTTGAGCAAAGGCCTGTTCCTGTTCTTTTCCCCATGCCAGGGGTAAGGTGTCTGGCCCACGAGGGCCTGGTAGAGTGGCCTTGCTCTGGCTGCGAACCCCGGGATCCACTCTGCAAAAGCCGGCTGCTCCCAGGAACTCACGTAATTGTCTTCGGGCCTGCTCGGGGCCGAAGGTAATGACCATTTGGTCTGTATTTAGGGATCTTTGCCTTGGGAAATTAGGAACCCTAAATATTTGACTTTTGCTGGTAGATTTGTGTTTTTCCGTGAGACTTAAAATTTTGTTGGGTTAGCAGTTTTATGAGCGCTCTTGTCCCCTCTAGGCATCGGTCTTCTTCCTGGTCGGGGGCAGCTAAGAGTGAGGTCATCAACATATTAGTAGAGTTAAATCCTTTCCCTTGTCTGAGAAAGATTGCAGTCCCGGGCTACGCTTTCGCAAATAACGTGGGGGAGTTCTTAACCCCCAGGAATAAACCATGTCAACTTCAGTTCTGCCTCGCCGCATGCGGGTCTCTCCCATTCAAAGGCAAAGATAGGTTGGCTGGCTAGAAAGAAGAAGGCGCTCCAAGTCTACATGTGTACCAGGCGGCAGTTGGCGGGAGTCGTGCTCAGTATATGGGGTTCGGGACTACCACACTCGACGACGGCTTCATGGCATTGTCTTGAGGTCCTGCACGGACGGCACTGTTCCGTCAGGTTTCTTGATTGGCAGGAGCGTATTCTAATGCTGATTGACAGAGGACCAATATACCCTTGGAGGTGCTTTCGGATAATATTCTAGGGCGGGCCTCCCTTGAGATATAGTACTGTCGCTAGCACGGTTTAGCCCCCGGTTTGAGTTCACCTATGACCTGGTTTCTGGCTAGTCCAGGGGATTGTCCTTGGCCCAGACCGCGGGGGGAATTCCTGCAGTTGTCTCTAGCCTCAGGTCTGGGGCCATGGTCACTCAGATTCCCCAGAACAGCAACTGGTATTCTTCCTTCCGTGGGCAAAATGAGGGCCATGAGCCTAGGCCGCCCACTTGCAGCAGGCCTCCCTGACTGCTGGAAGGTGATTCGAGCTCCTGCTGAGTAAGAGGTCTCGCCTAACAGTGGGACAGGGCATTCAGGTAGGTATAAGAACTCATGTCTAATCCAGTGGCCTCCAGATAACAATTGGCCTGGCAGAAGCGCTTTGGGCTACTTGATGACCAGTGGCTCCCTTGGCGATGGTGACTTCCCGTCCGGATGGCATAGGTGCAGGACGACCGAGTGCTCTGCCCCTGCATTCACTAAGAAAGAGATCTGGGCCCCCAACAATCGCTTCGACTATGGGCCCATGGGGGCCCAGATCCAGGGAGCTCCGGTCTTCCTCTGAGAGTCTAGGCGCCAGGGCTAAGGATGGTGAACGCCGGCTCAGGAGGGCTTTGACTGAGCCTTCTTTTCCGGTGCGGGACTCTCTTCCAATGTCCTCTTTCTCATAATAGTACATTATCTCTCTACCTTGGCATGTCCTTTCTGGTCTTTCGGTCCCCTTTTGCCTTTTGTTGCCAAGCTGACTGAGCGGCTGCTAGCAGTGCAGCTTTTTCTCTAATCTTTTCTGGCTGCCTTAGCGGCTCCCTCCCAGTTATTAGACTTTATTTGCTACACTCAACCAGCTGACTGATGTTCATGCCTGCAAAGTCTAGCTTCTGGAGCTTTTTAAATGCAGGGCCGATTGGGAGACAAAGTAAGTGCTTTACCATTGGGGCCGTGTATCTGGCTTGGGGAAGTATATCCGGGGCCTAGGAGCTTCCTTTTCTAAGAAGTCCCCGATATTCATCTGGCCGCTGGACAACACTGGCCCCCCCTTTGACATATTGTCGGTTTTCTGGCCCCAGCTCTGACTCTGGAGTATGGCTTCCCAAATGGCACCGGTCCAGGGCTGCTCTTCTTCCCACTGTACAGATCCCAGCTTGGGGTGGGTTCTGGGGCTGCCACCCAGGCGTACTGGGCTGGGTCTATTGTGCCCACTGGAGCGTTGGCTTTCAGATATCTCTTTGGCCTCCTGGAAGACTCTGCGCCCTCTTCCGTATTAAAAAGGTTAGGGAGCAATTGGCGGCAATCGTACACGTTGGCCAGTGGAGTTTGCATAATGGTTCCATTAGGTCCACGAGTGCCTGGGGCTTCCTCCGAATATGAGGGGTGTATGTGCTCTAGAAATTCAAGAGGTCAGTCGTGGTAAAGGGCTGAGTAAAACACGACCGGGGCCTCGGGTATATATCCTATCAGGCCCCGCTCGGCGGGTCCTGGGGTCTCGCAGTGGCATTGGAGGGACTGGTGGTGTCGCTGGAGGCGATAAGATGTCTTTCCTGGGGACGCTTTTTCGTTGCCTCGGGCTGCGGGGCGAGACTAAGGGGCGGTTCAGGGGCACTCCTCTGCCTGACTTCCCAAGTTCCTAGCTGGGTAAGGGGCTGCACCGGGGGGCTTCCTCTGCGGGCCTTGATAGATAGGGGGTCTCGCCACTGGTTTGGCAACCAGGATGCGGGTTGCACTCCTTCCAATGATCGGGAGCAACAGTTCCGGGCTCCTGGCTCACCCCTCCCGTAGTGCCTAGGTGACGAGGCCTGACCCCGCACACCTTCCGGAGCCAGCGGGGCATCTCTTGCGCTTAGCTCTGCCTACTTTCAGGCAGAGGAAATCTGGCTTCCGTGTCCTGGACTTCCTGTGAGCTCATGTGGACAGCCCTAATTATGTCTAGGTCAAGGGTTCCTTCAGGGAGGCCAGCCTACCGAACGTGGGGCTACTCAGTGGAACAGAGAAAATTTCGACATCCATATCGGCTGCTGGCCCCGGAACCGGCTCAAATTCCTTAACATGCAATCTACAGTAGACTGTCTGCCCCCCATGATCCCTCCCGAA